>NC_134796.1:16164220-16259220 GCF_046742065.1 Oratosquilla oratoria
TTCATATGATAGTTTTGAGAGTGTTGGTGCCAGTTTTGTAATTGCTCTTTGTATTCTTTCAAGTTTTTTTTATACATTTTTTTTTGTACTTGGTGACCATATCGTTGCTGCTTATTCCAATCTTGGTCTTATCAAGGTGATTAGGATTTTCTTCACTATTTCTTCATCCAGGTATGTAAATGCAACTTTGATTGTTCTTATTAAATTATAAGTTTCTCCAAAAATCTTATTTATATGTTTCTCAGGTGACATATTATTCATAACAATGACTCCCAGGTCCTTCTCATTTTCTACATTTTTTATTCCTTCTTCTCCCAATTTATATGCTCCTGTTATTCTGTTTTTGCTTTTTCCAAATTCCATTATACTACACTTTTTTGTATTGAACTCCATCTCCCACTTCCTACTCCATCCCTGTACTATATTTAGATCTCTCTGTAGTGATTCACAATCTTCTTCAGTTTTCACTCTTTTCAGTAGTTTTGCATCATCTGCAAAGAAGCTCATATAGCTTTCAATTCCTTCATCCATATCATTAATATATATAGCAAACATTATTGGGGCCAGAACTGTTCCCTGCGGAACACCGCTTATTACTTCATCCCATTTTGAGTGTTGGTTTCTTATTACTACTCTCATTTTTCTTTCTTGCAAAAAGTCCTCCATCCAATTTAGTAGTTTGCCCTGTATTCCTCCTTCAGTTTCTAATTTCTTAAGCAACTTCTTATGTGGTACTTTGTCAAAAGCTTTCTTTAGGTCTAGAAATGCACAGTCCGCCCATCCATCTCTTTCCTGTATTATATCTATTAGCCTTGAATAGAAACATATTAAATTGGTGACGCATGATCGTCCTTGTCTGAATCCAAATTGCCTTGGATTTAACAGTTTTTTTTTTTTTCTAAATATTTTACCCATCTACTTTTGATAATTCTTTCACAAATTTTTGCTATTGTACTTGTTAGAGAGACTGGTCTATAGTTGGTAGGTTCTTCTTTATTTCCTCCTTTATATATAGGTACTATATTTGCTTTTTTCCAATCTTCTGGAACTTTTCCTTCTTTCAAGGAACTGTTTAGTATGCTATGTATTTTGTCTGCCAGTTCATTCCTGCATTCTTTTAGTATCCAGTTTGCTATTTCATCTGGTCCATGCGATTTTCTGACATCAAGATTACTCAAGTGTGTCAATATTTCATTCTTTGTTACTTCTATTTCTTCCATAGGGAGGACTTTCTCTTTCCATTCAATCTCTTCAGGTTGTATGTTCTCCCTTGTAAACACTGATTTAAAATGTTTGTTCATAGTTTCCGCCATTTCTATTTCCTCAGTGTATTCAACTCCCTCTTGTCTTAATTTCTCCAAGTCTTGTTTGTTTTTCAGCTTATTGTTTACATATCTGTAGAATAGTTTTGGTTGCTCTTTACACTTTTCTATGACATCTTTTTCATATTTTCTCTTTTCCTCTCTGCACGTTTGTACATATTCATTTCTATAACCGGTATATATTTTCCATTTTTCAGGTCTTCTGTCTTTTTTCCATCTGGTCCAGGCTTTGTCTCTTTTGTCTTTTAGCTCCCTACAACTTTTGTTGTACCAGCATTTTACATATTCTTTTTCTTGTTTTTGTCTTGGGACATACTTTTCCACTCCTTTTTTGTAAATTTTTGTCAAAATATTCCATTTCTCTTCCAATGTTGTTTCTTCTTTGTATATTTCTTCCCAGTTTTCTTGTTGAAAGTATTCTCTTATTTCATCAAAGTTTGTTTTTTCATACATCATTCTTCCTTTTCTATGTTGCTCATTTCTTTTCATATATTTTTCTTCATTAAGTTCCAGTTCAATCAATATGTGGTCACTTTTACTTATTGGTGTTTTATATTCAATCTTGTCCACTATTCTAGGTTCAGATGTAATTATTAAGTCTAGTCTCGATGGTTCTTCTTCATTTCTATACCTGGTGTTCTCCTGTATCCATTGTGTCATTGTATGGTCAGTAATCATCTCAAGTAGAGCGTTTCCTCATGAGCCGTCTCCACCCTTTACTGTCATTTCTTTACTGTCATTTCTTCCCAGCAGATTCTTCCTCCATCTTCCATTATTTTATTTAATGTTATCTTTGTGTCCTCTAACATACTTTTATGTTCACTCTCCTCCCATGAGGCTGTTTTCGGAGGCACATAATTTATCACAAATTTTCTGCTCTTCTTATCTCTGTCTTCCACTTCTATCATAATCATCTCTACTGTATTCTTTCCATATATGACACCCTTCACGTTTATATCCTTCTTAGTCAGGAACATAACTCCACCCCCTTGCTTTTTCTCTCTGTTTTTAATCCAATAATTATATGCATCATGTCCTACACTGTTGGGTGGTAGTGGGCCTTTTAATTTTGTTTCTACAATTCCCATTATGTCCGGTTCTTTTTCTTTCAAATAATCATTCAGCTCATTCATTCCTGTTATTAATCCATCTATATTTGTGTAAGACACTCTTAGTTTTCTGTCACTTTCATTGTGTTCTCTGTTTCCCTTTTGTTTTTCTCTTGTATGTCGAACTGCCTTAGTTTCATATTCACTACTCTCCAATAGAATCTCTCTTTCTCTGACTCCGTTCTACTCTCGTTTTTTTTTTCTTAGCTTCAAGTCTTTTCTGCTTTTCTTCCTCTCTTTCCTCTTTATTCATTTCCCTTTTTATCCATACCTTTTTATATTGTTCACTTGTTGCTAGTTTCCCTGTTTTGGATAAGATATTCTCTGCCGTCGTTTGTGACCTGAATTTAATCTTAATTGGTCTGGTCTTATCTGTACTATACTTTCCGAGCCTGAATTTTTCCTCAATTTCCTTCATAATTTCTGGTTCATCTTCCTGAACTAGTTTTAGTAAACTGCTTACTTTTTCATTTTCCTCATTGGTTCTTGAGGTTCTATCTGGGTTATGTTTCTCTTCCATTCCTAATATAATTATACATTTCTTTTTGTCAGCTAAGTCTCTTACTATATTCTCCTTTTGTCTCATCACTTTAATAACTGAGTCTTCAGTTTGTTCTCTCATTTGCTGTTTAATTATATCAGTAAATGCAACTTTACTGTTTTCTTTTATCGACTTCCATCCCTCTCTGTTTTCTTTACTATTCCTCTTCAATTCCTCATTCTCCACCTTTACTTCTTTTAACTGTCTTTTCAGGTTTTCTATTTCATCAGTTAAGTTTTTGTTCGCCTTCTCTAGTTCTTCCAATTTTTCAACCGTCCTTATAATATTGTTAACATGACCGAACCTACGCTCCAAGTCCTCGATCATCTTATCGACCTTCTCTTCTAGTCTTGTCAGTCGGGGGGGGGGGGTTGTGTCCCCCCCACCCTCTTTAAATCCCTGGAAAATATTCTCATCACTTTCTACTGTATTGCTCTTATCTATACTTCTAATCTTTACATTTTTATTAGACATTTCATCGTCGTCGGGGGGCCGTTTGTTTACCTTTCGCCTGTCTGCCTGGGCCAAGTCTACTCCTTCCTCATTTCCTTCCATTTCCCTCAGTAATCCCTCCCCTTCTCCTCTTTCCCTACTTTCCTACTACCCCACGAGCAATTTCCCCCCACCCTGTAAATACAATAGGCACTTTTCTTTGCGTTGGGATCCACAAAACTTCAATTTTCTTCAGAACGTCTTCTAAGCCGTCCGTTCGTTGAAGTGTGTGTGTGTGTGTGTGCTTATGGTAGTCCTTCGGTAACGAAGATGGCGTACTTCTCTAAGTGATGATTAGTAAATAAATTAGAATTTTGGTAACAATAAAAACAATAGAAGTACTGTAGTAATAACAGTATTAACAATAATCATGCTTTAACGCTTATTGCATCTTCGGTATAATAGTTTTGGCATCAGTTTTAGGATCTAGTTTCTTTGAAGGTGACTTCTTGGGCCAAACTCGGAGGCACAGATCCTACCGCAAGTGGGATAGGGAATTTCTTGTGCCGTTAGGTTAACAGGACCTCGTGCCTTGCATTCATGTTTGCGGTTTTGTCGCTCGATCCTGATATTCGTGCGAGCGGATTCAAATATTTTGACAGCCTGATGGACTGTTAATCTCCAACTTTCTCTGTCAGTGGCCAAAATTTCAAGTTGGTCAACAGAGATGTTGCATTGTTTAAGGGTGGCCTTTTTTTTTTTTTTTTTTTTGTCCTCCCGGATAACGGTTTCCATCCCTCAGCTCACCGTATAGTATTTGACGTGATAGGCGACATTCAGGCATTCTGATCACATGACCGATCCACCAGAGCTGGCAACGTACTATCATTGATGCAATACTGATGGTTGAAGCATTTTGTAAAATAGTTACATGAGGGATTCAGTCACGCCATGTTACGGGATAGTTTTCTGATTTGGGCCTTGTATAAGGTCCAAGTTTCACTGCCAAACAGTAAGATGTATAGACAGATTGCCTGATAAACGTTAATTTTGGTCTCCACAGTTAGATCACGGTTTAGGAAGACGCGTTTGGATAATTTTCCAAAGCTTGAGCTTGCCAATCTAATCCTGGTCTGGATTTAATTTTCTGTGTCGCAAGTTGCAGAGAGAATGCTGCCGAGATACTTGAAAGGCTCAACGGTTTTCAAGTCTTCACCACCTATGGTAAAGGGTGGTATTGGGACGGCGGTGTTGTGTTGTATTGGAAGCACCTCAGTTTTGCTGGTATTGACAACCAGTCCACCTGCTGAATAGATACTGTTCACCGCATCCAGATTTCTTTGAAGAGATTGAGGGCTAGCTGCAGAGTAGGCGGCATCATCAGCATATCAAAGACATAGGCAGTGCGGGCTTTTGTCTTAGCTATGAGACACTGGGGGTTGAACAGGTTACCATCAAGGTGGTAGTTGATGGCTACACTGTCGTTTACATCAGATTCATACCTTGCAAGTAGAGTGACGGCTGCTTAATATATGTTGAAGAGGATAGGTGAAAGGACACACCCTTGTTTGACACCTACGGTAACAGCAAACGAGTTCAAGATATTTCCGCCCATACAGATACGGGCAGTCATGCCATCGTGGAAAGCCTTGATGATGGCCATAAATTTAGGGGGGCAGCCACATTTAACCACTTAACCATCACTCTCCATAACATTTCCCTGTTGATGGTGTCGAAAGCTTTTGCAAGCCTTACAAAGGCTATGAACAGATCATGGCTCTGCTCTTTTCCATCAGTTGCCTAACCACAAAGATCGTGTCAGTGGTATCTCTGTCTTTTCTGAAGCCACACTGGGATTCAGGCAGGATAATCTCTGTGACATAATCTAGTAGATGAAATAAGAGTATTCGTACAAATACTCGTACTTTGCCCGCAACGTCGAGCAGGGATATCCCTCGATAATTCCCTCATTCCGATTTCTGGCCTTTCCTTTTGTAGATCATTACGATCAGGGTGTCCTTCAGGGACTGAGGTATGTAGTCAGCCTCCCAGAAAATCTGAATCATGAAGTGGAGGCGTTGCATCACGATGTGGCCGCCAAGCTTGAAGAGCTCTCCCGGGATTCCGTCAGGGCCTGGTGCTTTATTGTTTTTTAGCCTATTGCAAGCCTTTAAGGTCTCGGTGAAGGACGGTGTTAGGTCTAGATTTTTAAGTAATAGTAAGTTAGGAAGCCGGTCAGCAAATGTAGGGTCTATGGGGTTCTTCTGGCTTAGAAGGCTGTTTAGGTATTCTACCCAGCGATCAAGAATGCCTTTTCTGTCTTTGATCAGAGTGGCTCCATCAGCTGATATCAAAGGAGCTATGGTGCTTTGTGTTGGGCCATATGTAGCTTTAATGGCACTATAAACATTTTGCTGGTCGTTTAATAATTCAGCATATTGCTGGATTTCAACTGCTTTATTGCACCACCATTGATTTTGTATTCAACGAAGGGCCATTTGTGCCTTCCTCCTTAGGAGATCTAGGATGTCTGCTCGACATTGGTCGAACCAATCTTGGTGGTTGTGAGTCGAGAATCCGAGGGTATCCGTTAGGGTGGAGCAGATCGAGTCTGAGAAAGTCTTCCAGTCGGACTCGATTTGTTCAGGAGTTGGGTTGAAAGTAATTGGGTCTGGGAGTTGGGAAATACTGCTGTGGAGTGCTGTTTGGAGTTCAGTCCGCTTATCCTGATTATGAAACATTGCTCGGTCAAATTGCTTCTTCTTAGCTTGCTTGCGTATTGGATGGTGAATTTGAAAAAACACAATAGACCTTATTAGTCTGTGTGTGTGTGTGTATGTGTGTGTGTGTGTGTGTGTGTGTGTGTGTGTGTGTGTGTGTGTGTGTGTGTGTGTGTGTGTGTGTTTGCGTGTGTGTGTGTGTGTGTGTGTGTATTCACCTTGGTCTTTGGATCACGTGTTGGACTCGTGATCGACAGCTATTTCCCTCCCGGAAGAGAGCTCAGAGCTCGTATGACCGATCTTTGGGTAATGCTATGACCTTTACACGCGCACACACCCCAAACTCCCCGCCCACGAGAGTTGGATTAACGACTCGAAGCACAGCGATACTGAAATAATTTCAGCCCTGAGCAGGATTGGAACCAGGTACCGCCGGTACCTCCATACTGACAGTCTGGGACTCTAACAACCGCGCCACCGAGTGTTGTGTGTGTGTGTGTGTGTATTCACCTTGGTCTTTGGATCACGTGTTGGACTCGTGATCGACGGCTATTTCTCTCCCGGAAGAGAGCTCAGAGCTCGTATGACCGATCTATGGGTAATGCTATGACCTTTCACATACACACACACCCAACTCCCCGCCCACGAGAGTCAGAGTAACGACCCGAAGCGCAGCGATACCGAAATAATTTCGGCCCTGGGCAGGATTCGAACCAGCTACTGCGAGCACCACCGTACTTCCCAGTCCAGCGCTCTACCAACCGCGCTACCGTGTGTGTGTGTGTGTGTGTGTGTGTGTGTGTGTGTGTGTGTGTGTGTGTGTGTGTGTGTGTGTGTGTGTGTGTGTGTGTGTGTATGAAGTGGGTGGGAAGAGGAAAAAATGCAATTTTATTCCGAGTTTTATTCTTGACTAGTTTCGCTACAAGCTTTTTTCAAAAGAATATTGCTACAAGGCTAAGTGGCAGATATGTATGCGTGCATACCGTTCCGAGTGTAAAGGAACTCACATGTTATTATGACAGAGGAATTATTTAAATGGTGATGGAAATTAATAATAGATAACAATGTGACAAGAAAAATAGTATTATCAGAAAAGAAATAATGATGGGAAAAAGAAAATATAAAAATAATAAGAATATATATTTTTTTAACTAAAACAAAAAATGTGGCAAGGAAAGTGTGAGATTTAGTCCGGGGGTCTGGTGCATGGTACGAATTTCCACTCAGTGAGGGCAAAAGTGGCTGTGATTTTTGCCCACTGTCTCTTGTTCTTAAAGTGGGCAAAAATAACAGCCACTTTTGCACTGAGTGGAAATTTGTACCATGCACCAGACCCCCGTACTAAATCTCACACTTTCCTTGCCACTTTTTTGGTTTTAGTTCATTTTTTTTTATTTATGTTATTTTTTTTTTCTTTTGACATCATGAATTCGTTTCTTTTCTAGTAACATTATTTTTGTCAATATTCTTTTGAAAAAGCTTGTAACGAAACTAGTCAAGAATAAA
Source organism: Oratosquilla oratoria (assembly GCF_046742065.1). Taxonomy (NCBI): domain Eukaryota; kingdom Metazoa; phylum Arthropoda; class Malacostraca; order Stomatopoda; family Squillidae; genus Oratosquilla; species Oratosquilla oratoria. The sequence continues at coordinate 16,171,851 of NC_134796.1, forward strand.
ACTCTGAATAAGACTCCATTTTTTCCTCTTCCCACCCACTTCTACTTGTCAGAATGTCTCAACGTGTATATATATATATATATATATATATATATATATATATATATGTGTGTGTGTGTGTGTGTATTTACCTAGTTGTATTTACCTAGTTGTATTTTACGGGAAGGGGAGCTATGCTCGTGGGGTCCCGTCTTCATTTCTCATTTTATCTAAACAATTTTTAAATTCATGTATTGTTTTTGCACACACCACTTTCTCATCTAACTTGTTCCAACTGTCTATTACTCTGTGAGGAAAGCTGTTCTTTTTCAAATCTCTTCTATAGCTGTCTTTTTTTATTTTCTTTCCGTGTCCTCTTGTATTTCTGTCATCCCATTTTATCAGATTCTCTCTATCAGTAATTTCTATGCCTTTCATGATTCTGTAAATAGCTATCAAATCTCCTCTCTCTCTTCTTTGCTCTAGTGTCTGTAGTTTAAGTTTTTGTAGTCTCTCTTCATATGATAGTTTTGAGAGTGTTGGTGCCAGTTTTGTAATTGCTCTTTGTATTCTTTCAAGTTTTTTTATACATTTTTTTGTACTTGGTGACCATATCGTTGCTGCATATTCCAATCTTGGTCTTATCAGGGTGATTAGGATTTTCCTCACCATTTCTTCATCCAGGTATGTAAATGCCACTTTGATTGTTCTTATTAAATTATAAGTTTCTCCAAAAATCTTATTTATATGTTTCTCAGGTGACATATTATTCATAACAATGACTCCCAGGTCCTTCTCATTTTCTACTTTTCTTATTCCTTCTTCTCCCAAATTATATGATCCTGTTATTCTGTTTTTGCTTTTTCCAAATTCCATTATACTACACTTTTTTGTATTGAACTCCATCTCCCACTTCCTACTCCATTCTTGTACTTTATTTAGATCTCTCTGTAGTGATTCACAATCTTCTTCAGTTTTCACTCTTTTCAGTAGTTTTGCATCATCTGCAAAGAAGCTCATATAGCTTTCAATTCCTTCATCCATATCATTAATATATATAGCAAACATTATTGGGGCCAGAACTGTTCCCTGCGGGACACCGCTTATTACTTCATTCCATTTTGAGTGCTGGTCTCTTATCACTACTCTCATTTTTCTTTCTTGCAAAAAGTCTTCCATCCAATTTAGCAATTTACCTTGTATTCCTCCTTCAGATTCTAATTTCTTAAGCAACTTCTTATGTGGTACTTTGTCAAAAGCTTTCTTTAGGTCTAGAAATGCACAATCAGCCCATCCATCTCTTTCTTGTATTATATCTATTAGCCTTGAATAGAAACATATTAAATTGGTGACGCATGATCGTCCTTGTCTGAATCCAAATTGCCTTGGATTTAGTACGTTGTTTTTTTCCAAGTATTTTACCCATCTACTTTTGATAATTCTTTCACAAATTTTTGCTATTGTACTTGTTAGAGAGACTGGTCTATAGTTGGTAGGTTCTTCTTTATTTCCTCCTTTATATATAGGTACTATATTTGCTTTTTTCCAATCTTCTGGAACTTTTCCTTCTTTTAATGAACTGCTTATTATGCTATGTATCTTGTCTGCCAGTTCATTCCTGCATTCTTTCAGAATCCAGTTTGCTATTTCATCTGGCCCATGCGATTTTCTGACATCAAAATTACCCAAGTGTGTCAATATTTCATTCTTTGTTACTTCTATTTCTTCCATAGGGGGGACTTTTTCTTTCCACTCAATCTCTTCAGGTTGTATATTTTCCCTTGTAAACACTGATTTAAAATGTTTGTTCATAATTTCTGCCATTTCCATTTCCTCAGTGTATTCAACTCCTCCTTGTCTTAATTTCTCCAAGTCTTGTTTGTTTTTCAGTTTATTGTTTACAAATCTGTAGAATAGTTTTGGTTGATCTTTACACTTTTCTATGACATCTTTTTCATATTTTCTTTTTTCCTCTCTGCACGTTTGTACATATTCATTTCTATAACCGGTATATATTTTCCATTTTTCAGGTCTTCTGTCTTTTTTCCATCTGGTCCAGGCTTTGTCTCTTTTGTCTTTTAACTCCCTACAACTTTTGTTGTACCAGCATTTTACATATTCTTTTTCTTGTTTTTCTCTTGGGACATACTTTTCCACTCCTTTTTTGTAAATTTTTGTCAAAATATTCCATTTCTCTTCCACTGATGTTTCTTCTTTGTATATTTCTTCCCAGTTTTCTTGTTGGAAGAATTCTCTTATTTTATCAAAGTTTGTTTTTTCATACATCATTCTTCCTTTTCTATATTGTTCATTTCTTTTCATATATTTTTCTTCATTAAGTTCCAGTTCAATCAATATGTGGTCACTTTTACCTATTGGTGTTTTATATTCAATCTTGTCCACTATTCTAGGTTCAGATGTAATTATTAAGTCTAGTCTCGATGGTTCTTCTTCATTTCTATACCTAGTGTTCTCTTGTATCCATTGTGTCATTGAATGGTCAGTAATCATCTCAAGTAGAGCATTTCCCCATGAGTCATCACCACTCTTTACTGTCATTTCTTCCCAGCAGATTTCTTTGCAATTAAAGTCGCCCATCATAACTATTCTTCCTCCGTCTTCCATTATTTTAGCTAATGCTATCTTTGTGTCCTCTAACATACTTTTATGTTCACTCTCCTCCCATGAGGCTGTTTTTGGAGGCACATAATTGATCACAAATCTTCTGCTCTTCTTATCTCGGTCTTCCACTTCTATCATAATCATCTCTACTGTATTCTTTCCATATATGACACCTTTCACGTTTATATCCTTCTTAGTCAGGAACATAACTCCACCCCCTTGTTTTTTCTCTCTGTTTCTAATCCAATAATTGTATGCATCATGTCCTACACTGTTGGGTGGTAGTGGGCCTTTTAATTTTGTTTCTACAATTCCCATTATGTCCGGTTCTTTTTCTTTCAAATAATCATTCAGTTCATTCAATCCTGTTATCAATCCATCTATATTTGTGTAAGACGCTCTTAGTTTTCTCCCACCTCCATTGTGTTCTCTGTTTCCCTTGTGTTTTTCTTTTGTATGTCGAACTGCTTTATTTTCATGTTCACTACTCTCCAATAGAATCTCTCTTTCTCTGACTCCGTTCTTTCCTCGTTTTTTGCCTTAGCTTCAAGTCTTTTCTGCTTTTCTGCCTCTCTTTCCTCCTTATTCATTTCTCTTTTTATCCATACCTATTATATTGATCACTTGTTGCTAGTTTCCCTGTTTTGGATAGAATTTTCTCTGCCGTTGTTTGTGACCTGAATTTAATCTTAATTGGTCTGGTCTTATCTTTACTATATTTTCCGAGTCTGAATTTTTCCTCAATTTCCTTCATAATTTCTGGCTCATCTTCCTGGACTAATTTTAATAAACTGCTTACTCTTTCATTTTCCTCCTTGATTCTTGCGGTTCTATCTGGGTTATGTTTCTCTTCCATTCCTAATATAATTATACATTTCTTTTTGTCAGCTAATTCTCTTACTATATTCTCCTTCTGTCTCATCACTTTAATAACTGAGTCTTCATTATGTTCTTTCAATTGCTGTTTGACTATGTCAGTGAATGAAACCTTATTCCCTTCTTGGGTTGTTCTCCAATTTTTAGCTTCTTTAGCTATTGTCTCTCTGTTTTCATTACTATTCTTCTTCAATTTCTCATTCTCCTCCTTTACATTTCTTAACTGTCTTTTTAGGTCCTCTATTTCATCAGTTAAGTTTCTGTTTGCCTTCTCTAGTTGTTCCAACCTTTCAATTCTCTGGAAAATGGAGTCAACATTACCTAACCTACGTTCCAAGTCCTCGATCACCTTATCAACTCTCTCCTCTAGTCTTATCAGTCGGGGGGGGGGGGGTTGTGTCCCCCCCACCCTCTTTAAATCCCTGGAACATATTCTCGTCACTTTCTACTGTATTGCTCCTCTCTATACTTCTAATCTTTACATTTTTATTAGACATTTCATCATCGCTCAGTCTTTTGTTTACCTTTCGCTTGTCTGGCTGGGCCAAGTCTACTCCCTCCTCATTTCCTTCCATTTCCCTCAGTAATCCCTCCCCTTTTCCTCTTTCCCTACTTTCCCACTACTCCACGAGCAATTTCCCCCCCACCCTGTAAAAACACTAGGCACTTCTCTTTGCGTTGGGATCCACAGACTTCAGTTTTCTTCAGAACGTCATCCAAGCCGTCCATTCGCTGAAGTGTGTGTGTGTGTGTGTGTGTGTTATATCACAAAGGATTACAAAGGCGGAGCATGCCAATAGGAGACCTTTTGGTCCATAACTAGGTCGGATGCGAACTATATTGCACTGCCTCTGAAGGAAGTTTGTCCCATTCATTAACTACACGTTTGGCGAAGTTGTTTCTACCCACTTCCAAATTAAATCTATTTCCTGACATTTTGAAACCATTATTTCTTGTTTGATTCTCATTCAGTGTAAGAATTTTGTCACTTTTACTGTTGTCTATCCCCTTTAGAATCTTAAATACCTGTATCAAGTCACCTCTGAGTCTACGCTTTTTAGGGAAAACAGATTCATATGTTTTAGTCGATTTTCGTATGATTTATTTTTTAGATTTGGAATCAGTTTTGTGGCTCTCCTTTGTACTTTTGCCAATCTGTCAATGTCTTTAATGAGATTCGGCGACCATTCAGAAACAGCATATTCCAAATGTGGATTAACTAACGATTTATATAGCTTGTTAATGAGAGATGAGCTTTTGAAGCCAAAAGATCGCACGATCAGTCCTAGAATCTTGTTTGCTTTCTCAGAAGCTGAAATACACTATTTAGATGATTTGAGATCGTTAATGATAATTACCCCTAGATACTTTTCACTATCCACTTTTGTTAACGAATTTCCAAATAACTTGTAATCGTACTGTTATTTCTACCTATGTGCATAACCTTGCATTAACTTGCGTCAAATTTCATTAGCCACTTTTCAGACCATTGCTGTAATTTATCTAAATCTTCTTGAATATCTAATTGATTGAAGTGATCATTTGCCATTGCGCACAAATTTGTATCATAGGCTGCCACTTACTCCGTGTGAGGCTAAAGTCTAAATATATTATATCTGTATTGTTTCTTTTGTCATAACTCGAGATGACTGTGTTGTAGAATTCGACTAAATTAGTCACGCAAGAACGTTTCCGTCTGAAACCATGCTGGCTATCATTTATCAAACAGTTATTTTCTAAATGATGTTTGATAGCATCTCTGATGATAATTTCCCTCATTTTTCCTACGATTGAAGTCAAGCTTATAGACCTGTAGTTATTTGGTTTCTTTTTGTCACCTTTTTTGAATATTGGAGTGACGTTAGCTAGCTTCCATTCTCTTGGGACATCTCCGGATATGATGGATTTTTTGAAAATAGCTTTTAATGGAACAACAATCTCATTTTTCATTTCCTTTAAGATTCTTGGATGCCAACTGTCAGGCCCTGGTGTTTATTAATTTTTATTTTCTCTATACATCTTTTAATTTTTTCTTTTGTTATATTTACCGTATTAAGTTTACCCTAGATCTTTCACAGATTTCAGTTTGGAGTTTACTCTGAGGTGTTTCGTTTACGAATACTGACCAAAAATAGTTATTTAGAATATTACACATTCCTTCGTTTGAATACTCAAGTTGGCCGTCAGCAGATAATAGTGGGCCAATGTGATTCCTGATAACCTTTTTATTTCTAATGTAACTAGAATTCTTTGGGCTTCTCTTTGGATTTATCAGCGATATTCATTTCGTATTGTCGTTTTCGTTTTTTATTGTCTTTTTTTAAATATCTCTGTATTATTACATAACTTTGGTAGTCTTTAGGTGCACCCAAGCACTTTTATTTCTTATAAGCCTGTCTTTTTAGCAATGCCTTTTTCAGTTTCCTTGCCGAGCCATTTTGGGCGAGCCTGATTTGGGGGGCGTCTGTCCTTAAACGGGATGTAAGTATGAATCATCTGAGGAAGAGTATTTTGAACTATTTCCCACATCTGATCTACAGGTCTTTCGCTTAATTTTGCGCCCCAATCTGTAAGCTGAAGCTCCTGATGTAGTACTATGAACTGAGCTTTACTGAAATCGGGTATTTTAGAAACACAAGTATCTATTCTAAAAAAAATAGCGGTTTGAATCTAAGTTGTAATCGCTATTTGCGAGTTTCACCAACCTCCACATCGGCTAGCATGCTTTCACGGCTTGTGATCAAGAGATCGAGCAAGTTTCCATGTCTTGTGGGTTCTTTTACGTGCTAAAGTAAGTAATTGTGTATCGGGGTGGCCAATGAAACAGTCAAATAATAATGAAAAATTTGTATTAGATATAAGCACTACAATAACGATGTATCATACCAATACAATTGTCACCGAGAAAATCTATCAGGCGACTACCTATATGGCCATGTTCAAGGGTCATCTAATCAATGTCAGTAAAATTGAAATCACCCATTATCAATAAGTCCCGGTTACATAAACTAGACAGTTCTTGAAACAAAAGTTTGTCGTCTGCTAATGATAATGTTTTTGGCCTATATATTACACCTACATTCATTTTTTGTCTATTTATTTGGGTTAATTCTACCCACAAACTATCATATGCATCCTGGTTTACTTTCTCTAAAACACAGGCATGGACATTGCTTTTAACGTATAACAGAACACCCCCACCTTTCTTGTGGTTTCTATCCTGATGAAAGTATTTAAATCCCGCAATATTAAATTCAGCTTCAAACTCTACCATTTAACCATGTCTCGGTTATTCCTATCATATCGAGATTTTCACTTTTGACATATGCCTGTATTTCTTGATATTTATTCCTAATACTACGAGCATTAAAGTACATGTTATTAAGAAACTTGTGATTATTTCTTTTTAACACGTTTTGTATTTCAACATTATAATTTTGTTCTTTATTGACACATTGCTCTATAATGACACTTGGTACTTCACTGACATTTAATGCCTCATGGACATTTGCCCCATCACAGATATCTGGTCCCTCTTGATAATTTTATCTCTTGCGTACACTTTGCCCCACTACGTCATCGCGTTCCACACCGGCCACCCGTCGTTCGCTGGCACTCTGTCGTGAATTCCTTCCTAAAATGATATTCTGTCCTCCACGGACATTATATCCTACCGTGATATTTTGTCCTCTACTATCATTGTATATCATCGTGATATTTTTTCCTCCCCTATCATTATATCCCATCGTGATATTTTGTCCTCCACTATTAATATATTCCAAAGTGATATTTTGTCCTTTGACATTACATCCTAGTGTAATATTTCGTCCTCTACCGACATTATATCCTAAAATGATATTTTGTCCTACACTGACATATTGCTCTATATTATTACTATACCCTACTCTGTTTTCCCCAATACACTCTATTTCCCCTTCCCTTTGAGTTCCTACCCCAAAAAAGAAACTAGTTCATTACAAACTCCCACAATGAGGTTTGTAAGAACATCTTTGCCTCTGCAAGTAAGGTGGATCCCATCAGAAGCATAAAAGTCATGACGCCTGGAAAAGAGATACCAAGGATCAAGAAAGTGGTATCCCAGTTGCGTGCACAATCGTGATATCCTCTCATTGATCCCTATGGCTCTACTGTTCCAACAAGTGCCAGCGTAGATCCTCGGAAGGATTCCACAGACTACGTGACGGCTCCCACGTTCCTTCATCTCCTGAAGAAGGACATTGTAATTCCGAACAAGTTCCTCTGATCTCACCCTACCCACATCGTTACTTCCCGTATGAACAATCATAACCGTGTTCGTCCGCTTTTGTTCCATGATGGTCTGGGTACAATCAGCGATCCCAAGGCCCGGTTGACATACAAGCTTGCAACGTCGTTTAGTCTTCGGCTGCAGGATGTCTTCATAGCCTCGCACCATGGAGTCCCCCACCACCAAGAACTCCTGATTTTCAGCCACCTCATCCTCCACCAGAACAAAACGATTGGCTAGAGCCAGTGGTTGCCCCACAGGAGACCCGCTTACCGAACACGGGACCCCACGGAGCGCCACTCGCTCATGGCAGTGTCAGATGTGGAACGCTCTTTGGGCTGCGGGGAAGATTCACTCTTCTCACAGAGCACACTCTTGAGAAGACGAATTTCCTCCTCACACTTCCTGAGACGGTCCTCCAGGTTCACACAACCTTCACAAGGCATTTCGCTCCTCCTTCGGCAATACAAACGGCAAAGAGAAAATATAAAACAACAAAAGAAAACAAAAGCGGTCACTAAATAAACGAAGCTTACCTTATACTATAATTCTTACCTTTGGAGTACTGTTTTGATTCTAAACTACTAGAACACTACAATTTATCTTATACCTGTAACTGTATAGCGCTTTACGTATACAATTACAAAAACACAAAACAATCAGTAGTCACTATTTGAAGATATAAACTTCACAAGAAGTAATAAACTGAACACGAGGTATTCGCTAGCTGGTGTCACAACAGACAAATTCTCAAGCTGAGGTCACAGAGCAGACTGCATGAGTATATATATATATGCATTTACACACACACACATATTATATATATATATATATATATATACATTTTGGTAGGAGGCCATGTTGTATACAGGATTTCAAGAAATCTACAGCGACAATGGCGTTGTTGAGTTTATATTGGAGCTTTAATTTCTCTCGTGCAACAAGTTTCTGTGGTGGTTCCAAATAGCTGAGGTGTCCAAAAGACATTAGGTGCGGTTTTCTCTTTTTTAATTCTCCTATACGTATTTCGACCTTACTCGGTCATCCTCAGGGAGGGAGTAACAATAGTTGGTGATTACATGGGTTTAAATACAGGCCGTACATTGGCCGAACACTGGGAGAGGTCATTTCATGTAGCCGTGATCCGTAGCGCTGCGTACGTGGAAGTAGCAACTTCCTTGTGGATTGTGGAAAGGGGTGTTATTGTTTGTGTTATGTGCGTCTACTGCTTGGGAGTGTGGTTGTGGGCATGAGTTGTATGTTAATGGAAGGTTTCTCGATGTATATGTTCACTGCTTCGGCCATCTTAAGGCGAAGGGGGTCGTGAGCTTTGTAGATTATTTTAGTGTTTTCGTTTAGTGTTTGTCTGGTGATGGTGGTTTTGTGTTCTTTTGTCATATGTGTTTTGATGGCGCCATTCTGGAGGTGGTATGTGAGTCTTTTGGAGAGGGTCATAGAAGTCATGCCAATGTATGAGGAGGTGCGGTGCTGACAATCACCGACAGGGCAATCAAACTTATACACGACGTTGATTTCTTGTAGAGGAGGGTTGGGGGGCTGGCTGTTGTTCTTAATAACCAGGGTGTGTGTTTTGGAGGTTTTGTAGTATACGATTAGGCGTATCTTAGTGTCTGGGTTGTTGGGTCGAATGTTACGTGTGATAATATTTCGAAGTGTTCTTTCGTCTTCTTTGTAGCCGGTGTTCATATGTCCTTTGTAGTACAGGTCCAGTGTTGGTATATTGGTGTTTGTGGGTGTTGGTTGGCCAGTAAAGGAGTGATCCGATCACTAGTGAACCGAGCCTTCTCCCACAGCAGTACATGGAAAACCACGAACAACGAACTCCAACGTATAACAACACTACTTGTCAACAACGGCTATCCACAACACTCCATCGAATCCATTATCAAAAACAAGATGAACTCCTTTACCGGCCAACCAACACCCACAAACACCAATATACCAACACTGGACCTGTACTACAAATTCCAGATGGGGGTCCCTTGGTGTAAATTGACAAGCTAAGTGTAATATTTAGGAAGAAAAACAGAAAATTTAAGTTCAGTTTAATTCCCCTCTCTTATACAGAGTAATAGAATTTGACTAATTCAGATAATCAGAAGCAAAGGGTCTTCCTACAGAAGAATATTGTGAATGACTATCCTACATAAAGAGTGAAAAATAGATAGTGAGAGAACAAATACAAAACTGTACACAAAAGGGGGCCTTAGAAGGGAACAGGAGATGGAGTAACCAGTGGTAACAACAACGGTGATGAGAGTGGTGTGGTTTGAGTATTTTGCACTGATTTCATCCGTTCCATCCCACTGTTGTTTACCAAACATCCAACTCATAAATATTAAATTCTCGCCACCTGCCCCTTTGTCTACCTCACTTGTCTACCTTTATCTACCAGCCTCTTACACAAGATGTTGCTGGGACAAAGTTTCAACGTATACTGATCGGTTGCTTTTGAGTGGTATGGTTACCCGCATCTTTCCACACTGTGTCCCTGAAACAACGAAACAGTTACTATACACACCTGTATATATATAATATATATACATATATATATATATACATATATATACAGGGTGTTTGGGATAAATTTGATACTTTTTTGGAAAGGAAAGAAAAATGTCATATCTTGGCCAAAAACTGATGTATTCTCAAAATTCAAAGTGCATCTCTTAGAGGATCTTTTGTCTAATACAGCTCACTCAAAGAAGCTGCTCTGATGGAGTAAACAGTGGTAACAACAACGGTGGCGAGACTGGCAGAGTTTGAGTATTTTGCACTGATTTTATCCGTTCCATCCCACTGCTGCCAGCACTCTCACCACTGTTGTTGTTACTACTGTTTCCTTCTAAGGTTCCCTTTCTTTTGTGTATAGTTTTGTATTTCTTCTCTATTTTCTTTTCACTGTCTTTATGTATGATAGTCATTCACAATATTCTTCAGTAGGAAGACCCTTTACTTTCAATCATCTAAATTAGTCAAGTTCTATTACTCTATATATGGGAGGGGAATTAAACTAAACTTAAATTTTCTATCGTTTCCTCCCCGATAATATTACACTTAGCTTGTCAATTTATACCAAGGGACTCCTATCTGGAATCCTCAATTTGATCACTAGGTCAGTTCACATTGATGTCATGATTTCTTTAGTCCAATGATCTTTACTTTTACATCTAAGTACCTCCCCTAAGGGGATGACTTTATTCCCATAAACCAATTGAATTTTCTCCTCCTCAACCCTTTCTCCAATCAGAAAGGCTGTTACAAATCCAATGAGCAATATGGCTTACTCAAGCAATCTCGAAATCAATGCACCACTGACTTAGTTTATATACTGTTACATCAGCACAATACAGCAATGAAATTGGTTCTCCAGCAGTTGTTTGTAAACTTTAGGTGATGAGTGAAATTGTGCAATTCCTTCACCTACAACTATTGTTTACCAAACATCCAACTCATAAAAATTAAATTCTCACCACCTACCCCTCTATCTACCTCATTTGTCTACTTTTATCTATCAACCTCTTACACAAGGTGTTGCTGAGACAAAGTCTCAATGTATACTGACTGGTTGCTTTTGAGTGGTATGGTTACCTGCTTCTTTCCATACCGTGCCCCTGAAACAACAAAATAGTTACTGTATGCACCGTGAATATATATGTATATATGTTATATATATATGTATATATATATATATATATATGTATATATATATATATATATATATATACATATATATATGTATGTATGTATATACACAGGGTGTTTGGGATAAATTTGACACTTTTTTTGAAAGGAAAGAAAAATGTCATATCTTGGCCAAAACCTTACGTATTCTCAAAATTCAAAGTGCATCTCTCAGAGGATCTTTTGCCATATACAGCTCAAAGAAGCTGCCATGAGCCTCCACCATGACCTCCAGGCAGGACCTGAACCTGAAGCACACGGCCTTCATGGTGTCCTTTGAGAGATACCTGAACACCAGTTTGATCCTGGCAATCAGCTTGTCCTTGGTGTTGCAGGTTGTACAAGTTACAAGTGGTGTCTTTTTCAACTGCGCCCTAAACATAATAATCCATGGGGTTGCAATCAGGCAAGTTGAGGGGCCAGATATTGGGACTGGTGAAGTCACAGAAGTTCTCAGACAGCCACTTCTGGGTTTTCCCAGAGGTGTGAAAGAGCTGAGTCCTGCTGCCACATGTGGTTTTCCTGCAGCCACCCTCTCCACCCAACACTTGACAACAGTGGACAGCAACTCAATATAGCCATCTGAAGTGAGTCTGCGTCCCTCTTCAAAGATGTGGGGCAGCATGACTTGGCCTTTGCTGGAAACACACCCAAAGACCATCACATTTTGAGGGAACTAGATCTTCATGAAGTGCAGGACTTCATGTGGAATGTAAGCCAGCCACCTGTTGTTCTGCAACTGATCCTGGCAGAAGTTCTTCTCATCTGAGAAAAACCAGAGCACCCTTAGCTCAACTGGGTGTTTGACCTTGTTGAGGAATTTCTTGGCTCTCGTAAGGTGGTTCTCTTGGGCCTTGGCAGTGAGTAGTTAGCCCTTGCACCTCTTGCATGAGGAGTAGCAAAGATCTTGATTCAGGGCTTTCTTCATAGTTGCCACACCAATGCCCATTTCTCTCACCAAGGTCCGCATTGCCTTGCCTGGATCTTGCCACAACTTTTTTTTGCAGCTCCTCGACAAATTTCGTTGTGCGGACAGAGTCTGAACGCCTGCTATTATCCCTCCTGCTAGCTGCTGCTTCCAATCTTCGTTGCAATTTTCCAGCTCACATCTCACAGCCTTCATAGTATCTAAGGAGTACTGAGCTACAGCTAAGATTTCTGATTTTTTTAATCTGACGCAAATCATCATAATGCAGGTCACTCTCTTCCAATATTCCAGTGCTTTCCAGTCATCCATGCTCACTAGCTCTCACACCCACCAATAGCACACATAATCACCTATCCTTTGCACTTTACCATTATCAAATCCTTCAAATGATTCTGCAATGACAGAAGATAAAAAAATTATAAATTTTATCCTGAACACCCTGTACATATACAAATCTACTAAATCCTTTGCAAGCAATAATTTTGGAAAACAGAAACTTAAAACTATCTACAAGCAATTCATAAAAACAATCCTTGTTTACACCTCCACAGCATGGTTCCCAAAAATCAGCATGACGAACACAAATTACAAACTTTACAGAATGGAGCATTGAGAGTACTTACATGATGCATCAAAACCATCCCAATTGCACACATACATACAAAAACCAAAATACTCTCCAAAGAACACCACATGAACATAACAGGAACAAAATTCTATGTCAGAACCCTGGACTCCACACACCAATCATACTTTATCTCACAGCACCACAAACAGAAATCAAATGGGAAAGAAAAAGCAACAGCAGCATATTACTCATATAGCAACAGAAATCTATACCACAAAATAAATTCACATGAAACACATGCACAATCACATTGCTAGACAAGCCCTTCAACATAGACCATCAAACTCAATATTCCATCAACAACTCCCAGACATAAGCCCTACAGAAAAATCCCTCCCATATCTGGTAAGAACCACATTGGCATGCCTCTACTCAGGACACCACTGAAACAGTACCAACACAGAGGCCTGGCTACAAATTTATATTGTCCCAGATGCAACCACTACACAAATAACACACAAGTGAACTTGAGGGGTCAACCAAAAATTAGAAGGATGGATAGGATGAAAGGGGCTTTGAGCAAGAGGGGAATGTCTGTTGAGCAGAGAAGAGAAAAGGCAGGGGATAGGTGTCAGGACATTTCAACGAAGTACTCAGGGATTTCCCCCATTTTCTGTATGAAGGGACAAGGGGGGAGGGTTGACATGTAAATGAAGCAGCCTTGCTGTGGATGTAGTATTTAGCTACATTGCTTTAGACCCTGCACTGGGCAGGAGACTGAGATGACCCTTCATCTACTAGGAGCTAAGGTGAGAGGGAAACAATGGGTGGTGGATGGGAGTGGAATGAGTGGGAGTAGGTATGTGCCTTGGCTGGCCACCTTCCATATAAGGAGGAAGAGGTCCTTGGTATATATATATATACTGTATATATACATATTTAAGAAAACTGATGTCTTGTACCTGGTAAATACATAACATAGGATGCAGAGGGAAAGCTATGGACAATGTATATGGCAATGAAGATGACAAAAAGTTCAGCTGTGGAATTTGAAGCAATGAAGATGGAGGAGGACAAGAGAATCAGATCTTGTTTCACTTGCAAACAATGTTGCATAATCCATTCCATGATTCAAGCATGAGCAATCAGAGTATAGCAATGGACTGAGTGATTTTGCATACCCTCTCAAACTCTGCCACCAACTGCTGGTTTTTTCTGACTTGTATAAATCTGTGAACAACTGGTTCACCCCTCACTTTCTTCCACTTACACCAGCTCCAAACTCATGCCCAGTACCCTTGCATTTACCTCCCAAACCACCCCATCTATACACAAATTGAATAATCATGGTCACTTTCACAACCTTGGCACAATCCCACCTTCACCCCAATAATATTGATAATTATCTTTTTGAGCTATTTCCCATTTACAATACTTTGCTTTGATGTTTGTTCCTACAAGGCAAGGAATCCCCATTAAAATCTAGGGTTCAATGAAAAATAAGACTGATTTAATGTTCTAGAATACAATTGTAAATCCACTTGATAAATTCAGATAAAAATAAAACTATTTATAAATTCATGCATTTATTGCTCATTGTAGCATATTGCTATCAAGCATACAACAATATGGCTGATTGACAAAGGCAAACATATTTTTTTATAAAAACACAAGTACTGGACTACAGCCATATGCAGCATATTTAACAATTGTTTCAACAAAATTGGACAGTACAAGTTATGCTGTAAAAAACATGAAAAGCTTATTTCTGGCAACATCATTCTGGATTATAAAACACTACAACTTATTCCTTATAACTATTGTCTGTACATGTAAATTTTCCACATAATACATTTGATACCACCATTTTAAATATCAAATGCAAAATGTAAAATGGCTTGGGTGTGTCGGTTTATTTATATTTATGTGCATTACTAGTTAGAATATACCAAGTGATGAATAAAAAATTATAAATTCAGTCTGCATCAAGTTTCCTTATAACTTCATTCATATGACAGACTGAATATAATCATCTTTCATAAACCTAGAAAGACATGTCCTTTCTTTAAAAAGACAAGATTTCCTAGAGTTCATACAGAAGTTCAGAATTTGTTTCTTCTTGGAGCTGTACAGGTCTAAATGATGATGAAAATACATTTTTAGGAATAGCTACAGTTGCACTTGGCATTCCACAGTACTAGCTGATGTCCTACATTAAGAGAGGTTTCTCAACCTTTTATGAATAGGGTTGAATGAGTTAACTTAAAAAGAGTGACCTGAAAGAATATACATACGAAACCAGGGATACAGAAAGTAGAGCTTGGTCTAGGTGTATGCATCAGCTGAGTGTTCACTAGAATAATGTATAGATTTCAGTAAATGGCAATGTGCAGATGTATCAAAAAATACATTTTACAATATTTACCCACCATACTTAAACTATTTGAGTGTGAGACACCAGTGGGACGACACGCACTGGAATACAAGCAGTTCATAAACATTCAACTTACAATTTTTTTGTAAGCACAGTATAAACCTTTCAAAAGCTAGTGATGCTTAGCGTGTAGAATGAGGTGGCATGGGGCTCTGGACTGTTAATTTCTTAGGAGCTTCGAATTTTACCCAATATGAAGTAAAAACCTTCCTGGCCCTAGTATTTTTGAATCAAAGTTACAGGCTTGTGATTGGCTTACTTCTGGAGGCACTTAACTATGGCTGTAGCCAACATCTCTGCCCTATATCATATGACAACCAGGACAAGTGGCAATCACTGGGAACCATTGGAGATGGAAGCCAAACTTCCAGTGTTATGAGATTAGACTGCACCACAACAGCATAAGGTAGAAAAGGGCAATTTACTGATTTAAGCTACATGCCAAATACTACTGCAGTAGCCTCCTAACAAGTAATATCTGCATTCCCTCTACCATTACTCTTTTCTTTAATTGGAATAATATTTCAGATATATTTCTCCATTATGCTGAATCACTAGCCCATAATTTATAAGGAACTTGAAGAAACTGACTGTAATGAGGGTGGTAGAAAAAAAAAGTAGAAATAGAAATTGAAGGGGAAGTATATGAGCAAATAGAGTAAAAAAGTAAAGTTGCATATGTGATTGGTTGAGGTCACTGAAGTGCAGTAATAATTCTAATGAGTAAAAGGCAAATTTGAGTTATGTTCAATGTTTACGAAGTTGGATTTTTGAACATACTCAATTTATGAACAACCATCAGCCAATTACATTTGTAGGTAGTGAACTACTTGCACTGCATGAGTGAACAAGATGATGACAGATCCTAAAAAATAATTTCAGCCATCTCCCAATGATATTTTGATTATGAGTCTCAACTAGTTAATGAACTACTAATCTCTTTACATATTAAAAAAATGGAAATACTCTGATTATTTGTGTAGTGGGACCTTGCAGAAGAAAATCATAATTTTGAGGAATGAGATGCATGAATTATACATACAAGTTGATGGTGCAGAAAAAGCAAAGTAGTAAATCTATAATTTGAAAGTCAGTGCCTATTGTAACATCAATAATGGTAATGTATGATATGTATGATAATTTATATCTGGTCTTTTTTATGGAATGTTTCATATTGCATAACCTATTCATAAAACTTGAAAGTTGGATAATCTAACACCTTTTTAATAATGCATTAAATGCTGTCAATCACATAGGATAACTTTTACTTTAACAGTAATAATAAAACAAATCAAGTACCATCCATTTAAATTTTGTGAAAAACTTTTGAGTTATATCTAATTACAACTTGACTTGCAATTTGTACAGTAGTGCAGTACAGTTAATAATTCAATTTCCTGGAAATAGACATGTTTTTTAAAGACATTATCTGTGAAACAGAAACCCTATTAAGGTTGGGCAAGTAAACAATACCCAGACAGAAAAAAATAAACTGCAGGCAAAATATAAGTTGACCTTCAATACAGTGACATGCATTATTGATTTAGTTCTCGTGGGTGACAATTTACTCAGACAAGGGGCTGACATGAACTGCAGAGGGGCCACTTAACATCATCATCACCTGTCTGGCATTCACAACAAAAACTACACTGCATGTCTACATGTTGCAATAATCAGAAATATAATCTGTCAGATCTTTTAAAATATGACTAAACACTGATACTGCTACCTTTAACATCATATTGTAACAATTATTTTACTTGGAAAAAAAATAAATAAATAAATAAAACAATAATAATAATTCCTCTCAGACTAAGCCAGTGTTATAGAAATTGGTTTAAATGATTGAATTTGTAAAAGAAATATTATGTTCATAATATAAGTCAAGTAATTGAGGATAAAATCTATTTGTCACATCTTTTAATAAATGTGACAGGGCACTAAGCTATTATCTATCTATACAGCAAGGGTTTTTTTCTCCCTTACTAGGGAGGTAGAGAAATCAATAGGTAAGTACCCACTACCATCTACCACCTTTTCCTACCTCTCATTTTACCTCCTCATGGATCACTGCTGTGTGTCAGAAGCAATGCAACAAGACAAAAACACATCCACAGCAAGGTTGCTTCATTTAATTGCTGATCCCCCCCCCCTCTCCGTTCCCTCATGTAGAAAAAAAGAGAAGACAGGGAGAAATCCCTTTGGGCTGTGTCAAAATATCATTTGTACATAGCCCCTTCCTAGCACCCCAACCCCCATCCCCTCCCTTCCATGCTCAACAGACACTCCCCTCTTGCTCAAAGCCCCTTCACCCCATTCATACATTTCATACTTGGTTGTCCCCTCAAGTTCACTCCATACACACCTCTTTTACTAATCTTTCTTCATTCATTCTTTCCTTGTGTCCAAACCATCCCAATACTCTTTCATCTGGCATCTCCTTTTCCACCCCAACCCTCTGCCTCACCTCCTGCTTTCTCATTCTATCCAAGCTTGTAACCCCTACCATACTTCTTAGACATTTCAACTAATACACATTTTAAAATTTCCTATCTGCCTTACTTAAATTCCAGGTCTCTACCATATACAGTGCTGTCAGCATAATCACCCTTTCATACAGTCTCCTATTTGCATCCATTCCCAGCTGCTTATTTCTCATGACACTTTTTAATCCACCAAGGCATTTATTTGCTTCTCTCAGTCTACAATTCACTTCCACCTCCACTCCTCCCTTTCCTGCCACATGCAACCCCAAATATCTAAAACTATCCGCTTCCTCCAGCCTCTCTCCTTTAAGACTTACAACTCGCTGCCATCCTCTCCCCTTGTACGTCTCATCACCTAACTTTTACCCACATTTATCTTTAACTTTCTCCTATTGCATACCCTCCCAAATTCTGTCATTCCCATAATCCCTCCTCTGACCCTGCTAAAAACTCATGGTCATCAGCAAACAACAACTGGTTCACCTCCCACTTCTCCATTTTCTTTAACCATCTCCAGTCCCCTACCCATTACCCTCAGCTTTATCTCCCACACCATCTCATCCACATACATATTGAAAAGCCATGGCAACATGATACATCCCTGTTGCAGTCCCACCTTTACCTCAAACCACTCACTCTTCCCGTTTCCAATTTTAACACAGGCTCTACTACTCTAATAAAATCTCTTGAGGGCTTTTAACAAGTTTCCTCCAATCCCATATATCTGCAAAACTTCCCCCATAGTACCTGTCATAAGTCTTTCAAATCCATGAAGGCCCAAAACACATCCTTACTTTTTGCTATAGCTTTCTCACATGTCTTACCACAAAAATCTGATCCATGCAACCTCTACCTTTCCTAAACCCACACTACTCTTCAATTATTTCCTCTGTTCTTTTCCTAATCCTCTCAATTAAAACCCTTCTATATGCCTTCCCAACTACACTTAAACTGATCCCTCTGAAATTATCACACTCACATTTGTCCCATTTCCCTTGTATAGTGGAACTACATGGGTACTCCTCTAGTTCTCCAGCACTCTACCCTCCCTCAGACACACATTAAGCAACCTCACTAGCCACTACACTATCACTATACCTCTTTTTCAGATACTCTGCATGACACCCATCTAACCCAGGTGCTTTACCTGCTCTCATCAATTTCAAAACTACTTGCACCTCATCTTTTATTTCTCCTCCGTTTTCCTCTCCCATCATCATCATCATCTTAGCACCTCCTACTACTACTACCAATCCCTCCCTATCTTCCTCCACATTCAACAGCTAAAATACTCTGGTCAATTTCTCCTTAATGCTTCCTCTTCAATTAACATCTGTCCATCTGCCCCTTTTATCTTTTCTTCTTTACCTCCCCTTCCTCTCTCAACTTCCTTCTAAAACATTTATTATTTCTCAATTTTTCAGTCGTACTCCTCCTCCATTTCATATATGCTCTCTTTTATCTTTTTTTTTCTCTTCTTTTTTCTTTGTACCTTTCATACATTTCTCTTGTCCTACCTTGCAACCAGTCCCTGAATGCTTGCTATTTCTCTTCTACTACCTTCATCATGACATCACTCGCTACCCTTTCTTGTATTCCCTCACATCATCCTTTTCCCACATACCATCTTTGCACACCTTGTCACTCGCTCTTTGAAACACCCATTTTTCCTCCACTCCTACCTCTACTTTATCTTTCACCACCTCCCACACATCTCTCAGCTTCTTGTACTTCTCTAAGCATCTATCTTCTGCCCTAGGCTATTAGAGAAAAAAAAAAAAAAATGCCAACAGAGAACTTCTTAGACCACACTCAGTATCCACATATTGCTGGCTTTCCTTTCTTCAGTAAACTCAAATAATGCTGATATTACATGTACAGTTTTTTAGTACTGCAGTACATACCCTAATAGGTGATATTCAATGATATCTAATTATTGAAGAAGTAAACAATTTACTAAGATCAATGAAAGTGGCCTTTGACTACTTGGATGAGGAAATGGTAAATATTAATCACACTGATAAGTCCAAGATTGGAGTATGCTGTGACACTATGGACATCCAGTACTAAAAAGAATATAAAGAAAGAATTCAAAGAGCAATGACAAAGGTGGCACCAACACTCTCTAAATTGACATACAAAAATTGTCCAAAATGGAACTACCAACCCTAGAACAAAGAAGAAAAGAGGAGATTTACTGACCATTTACAGAATTATTAAAGGGATGGAAGTCCTAGATAGAGATGATTTATCAAAGTGGGTTAAGAGAAAAACAAGACATGAAAAGAAACTAAAAAAAGATAATTATGGAAGAGATCTGAAAAAGAATAGTTTCCCACAAAGAATGGTAGACATCTGGAATAAATTGGATGAGGCAAAAGTGTGTGCAAAAACTATAAAAGATTTAAGAACAAACTTGATGCGGAAAGATACAAAGATGGATCACTACGAGCATAGCTCTCTTTCCATATAATACAACTAGATAAATAAATACAGAGAGAATACAAAAAAAATCTTGTTTGAAGTATGTATACCACTTTAACTAAGCTGGAATCTTAGCTTCCACTGTAGCAGACATGCAAACCATGGGACTTTGAATTTCTGGCAAACCTAGTAAAAATAATGTCACTATATAACATGTGTGGATGTACAATTCATCTAAAGCAATTTTTTTCTAAGATTTCAGTTAACATGTGTATTTCCTTTTACAAAAAACTAAGTACTATTCATATGACCACATAGATATGTGCACGTGCATCTACTCAAGTATGCAATGATTATAATTTTTGCCTTAAGTTTAGCTCTCCTCATGTGAAAAGTAGAGAAAATACAATTGAAGTTGACACAGAGATCATGAGCCTGGTTTGGGGACCAAGTATCAGCCCCTTAGATCTGTACCTCAAGATAAGGATGTAGATGGACTCTGAAGACAAGTAGCAGGTAGATGATTCTCTCTGATGCCCATCTTGTAGGACCACCACTTAACATCACAGGTCTTTCAAATATATGCACATGCACACATGATAAAATTGGAGAGTAAGAGATGGAACCCAATGACCATTGTTCTTTTCCTGTATACTACAATTAGGTAATATACATTTGTTTACCCAGTTGTAGTGTACATGTGTGATTCACCAGTCTTGGATCACCTGTTGAATTTGTGATTAACAGCTATTACTGTATGTTTATCCAATAATGTATATCATACATATGTAATACAGTACATTCATGGTCAGCTCAAACCATATTAAACAATAAAGTATACCTACACTAAATCTAAACAAGTTAAGAATTGAAACCTGGTTAAGATGCCTCTCATGGATATATCAAATGATAGAAAGATTTCTGGGGAGTGCGTATATTGGTTTAATCATAATAACATATTATGTGAACAATGGAAAAATCTAGATCATGTACACAATTTTAAACTATACAGAAATCTTTATTCATGCCTCAAAATGAAAATATATCTTGTACAAAGTAAATGATGATTGAGGAAGGAAAAGAAAGCTTGGCACCATGGACAGCTTGGAAAGGCATATAACTCCCCTATCCTTTTAATACCTACAGAATGGACAACAGCAAAACAACTCACTATAAACATGGCAGACATTATGTCTATCAACCCAAGCACTTACACCTGTGGTCACAAAAAATAATAGGAAAACAACAAAAAAGAAACCATAAAATGTTTATTATCAATGCAAACTTAATACTTGGAAAGTATCATCCAGAATAATAACAGTACAATAAAGTCCCAGGTTACATCAGTTCTATTCCTAAGATATTATGCAATTTGATTTTGTATACAACTTGAATTTCTGACTGTACATCACATTTATACCTTACATCAATGCACAGGTTATGTCAACATATGTGGATTTTTCAACCATGAACTGCATGTTGTATATACTCTAATGACTACAATCACTAGTATGTGTATGAAACAAATTTATAAGCTTATGGCTTTTATTGAATAAAACACATACAGTCCTAAGGATTTCCAATAGTTTTCTGTCAAGAAACTTTGGACTGTCATCTGTATTGTATTAGTTTGGAAATGTTTCTGTTATCAGCTTATAATGGTAGGCAGGGAGCAGTCACTGTTTTTTCAGCTCTACTTATGTGAAAAGGTAGAGGAAATAATGTAAGCCCGTCATCTCCAATATGACAGGTTTTGAAAGTGAGTAGCAAGGAGGTACTGTAATTCTCTCTGATGGTGATATGGCAGGACTACTTTTAGCACCTGTCATTAATATCTCACAGTAGTGGTTGTAACTTCAATGGTGCCCATTAGGCTGGTGCTTCTTCATGTGATGATTTTCCTTCTCTTGGGATATTCATTGTCCCTATGAAATTTTCTCTGGTATCATTGAACTTGGACTATGAAAAACATATACAATAATCATGATAACAGTTTATTAGTGGGATCAAATAGACTAAGAGTGATGAGAGGTAGTCAAGGTTGAAGCAGAAAAATACCACACATCTCATGACAGCAATGCTTAAAATCCATGTTTTTCATTTACTTCTTCATTTCCAGGATCTAAAATTTCCTTGCAGTAGATTTCTGTAACCTCAAATTGATGTAAGTTAAGCATGATATAAGCCAGGTCTTTATTGTATTTGTTTACAATATAATATGGTTAGTATTAGAGTAAATGCACAAAAGTAAGTAGAATGGCTTACATTCAGTTGTATCACTAGGATTCAATTTCCTCTTTGGCAGAAACAATGATATGGTAATTATCACAGCTTCAAAAGTCAATGGAGATCAAATTAATCACCAATATTACATTTCTTCATAAACAATCTTAGGCTCATAGCTTCTGACATATTTTTCAAAGAATGAAAAATACTTAGGAATAAGTATCTAACTCATATGATTAATTTTTCCTTCCTCTATACTCTCTGGCACCTACACAATTCATATATCACAAAATGGAAATACTATTTTGCCGATAAAATTTTGTGCTTACGGTAAATTCACTTCTGTCAATGAAGTATGAAAAGCTCTAACCCATCAATAAGGAACAAAGTCAGTGGAGAAACATAAGGAACTGGGCAGAGGCTGAAGAAGGAAGAGATAAGCAGAAGGAAGAACATAAAAGGTCATTACTTAAATGAAGTGGCCTTGCTGTGGATGTGCTGTGTCTTGCTACAATGCCTCTGACCCAGGGCAGCAGGCGAGATGCAGGGATGACCCATCATTTGGGAGGATCCTAGAAAAGAGGGAGGGAGGGAGGGTGGGATGGTGAATGGGAGTGGAGTATGTGAGGATGAAATGGGTGGGAGTGGATTTATGCTTTTGACTTTGGCAACCACCCTTTAAAAGGGAAAAAGCTCAATATATGAATGTACATGATGATCCAAAAGTTCATGAAAAAGGGTTATTAAATGGTCTTGACAGGTTCAAATGGCTGCAATGCCCCATTCCATGTTAAATCAATAAACAATTATCAGACCAGTTACGGGCATATATGCTAGTTAAAAGGTCACGTGGATGAGAAACATTGAGGTTCAGGAAAAGTGTGAGTCATGTACAGGCACCTGTACCTCTTAATTTACATACATAAAATTAATATATCTTTTAAATAATGCAAGGTTTCAAGAGAGTTAGGTGGGGGTGTTAAAAATGAGCACCTTCCCTGTCCATTTTGCAGGACCATGCAGGTACCATCACTGGTCCTTCTTTCCTTGTGCAATCTGTAAACTAGGCTGGGAATCATTTAAGTTTCAAAACTTTGAATTATATATATATTAATTACCTATACAAAAGAGGTAGCCAGCCAATGAATGCACCAACCTCTACCTATTCCAGTACCATTTGTTTCCCTCTTGGCTCCTTGTGGACCCTTTATAGGTACGCGCGAAAAAACAAGCGTGACGTCACTATCGCGCTGTTATTGCTTACAACGCCATCTTTTGCGACCCATTTGATTTTGTATCGCTTAGTTTGAATGCTTTGAACGTTCATCGCATGCGCAGGGTATTCAAATTATCTTGTTATTACACAAGTGTATGCCCAAATCTTTCAAAGAAAACAAATATTCACCGATTCCAACGCAAATTTGGTTATCAATCTTGTCAAATTAGTTTTTCGAGTGAAAATATTAAGGTAAGACATCAATAACATACTATTGTAATGTAAGAATGTTGTTTTTTAACCTATTTTCTTCCATATATGAGCAGCTCAAGATCGTTGGGCAATATACACTTGGTGATTTTTTTACCCAAAAATCTTCACATGCCAAGTTGCATGTCAATTGGGCCAGTGGTTCGGATGTTATCATTATTTCCAATTTGACAACAGTTGCCATGGTAACATGATAGGTGTTAGTAAGAATGGTATAAGAAGGCCCTGCAATGTTAATGACATGCTCAGGAGAGTCTAAATTGACAACAGAATGGTATAAGAAGGCCCTGCAATGTTAATGACATGCTCAGGAGAGTCTAAATTGACAACAGTTGCCATGACAACGTGATAGGTGTTAGTAAGAATGGTATCAGAAGAAGGTCCTGCAATGTTATTGACATGCTCAGGTGTTTTATTGACCCATAAAACCTAGATATGCCAAGTTGCATGTGAGTTGGGCCAAGGGTTTGGTTTTTATTGATGATAATCTGAAAATTGACAACTTCATGGTTGCCATGAAAAGGCAAATATGGTATGATGGAGATGTCTTACATTGTTTTTGACATGCTCATGTGATTTGTTGATCCTTAAAACCCATTTATTCCGAATTTTAATAAAATTGGACCAGTGGTTTAGAGTTAATGTGTATTTCTTTACCGAAATCTTTACAAATGACCACCCTTAATTCTAACACTGCTATGGTGAAGTCCAGCCAAAAATGCAGGCTAAAAAATAACTAAAAAAAAATCGTATCTCCCTTATTTTTTGAGCTATTTAAAAAAAACTAAAAAGCATTTTGTTTCTAATAAAATTGCCTTTCATATGCAACAATAATTTAAGGGTTAAAAGAAAAATGAAAATTTTGTGCCCGTACCTAGAAAGGGTCATCCCTTTTCTACCCATTGCTGGGGTTAAAAGCAACACATCAAGATGCAACACATTTACAGCAGGAGAGCAGGGCCTACTGCTTCATTTACACAGCTAACCCCCTCCTTGTCCCCTCAGACAAAAAGTTGAGAAAACAAGAAGAAATCCCTTTGAGCTGCATCAAATTATCATCCATAAACAATCATTCCCCATTCACACCTACTGTATCTCCTACCTTGTCCCCTCACTGCTCAACATTCTCCTTTTACTCAAAGTGCCTTTCACCTATCCATCCATTTCATTTTAGGTCTTCTGAAGTTTACTCTATCCACTTCTGCTTTCTAAACTCGTTTTGCTAACGTGGAAAGCTGAGGTGGATGGAGTGAAGTCAAGGTGTATACATACATATACCAAGGGCTTTTTCACCCTTACATGGAAGGTAGCCAAAGCCAAAGGCACAAATCCACTCCCACCCACTTCACCACCATATACTCCACTCCCATTCATCATCCCTCTTTTCTTGGCTTCTCCTGGATAACAGGTTATCCCTGCATCTTGCTCACTGCCCTGGGTCAGAATCAATGCAGCAAGACACAGCACATCCACAGCAAGGCTGCTTCATTCAATCGGTGACCCCCTCTCTGTCCCCTCATGCAGAAAAAGAGATGGGGAGAAATCCCTTTGGACTATGTCAAAATATTGTTCACACATACTCCCTTACCCCCCATCCTACCCACTCCCTTCCATGCATCACAGCATCATCTATACACAACTGTTCTCCATTCACCCCTATCTTCTGTCTTCTCCCTTCCTTCCTCAACAGATACCTCCCTCTTTCCCAATGCCCCTTTTACCTTGGTTGCTCCCTCATGTTCATTCCCACCACCTCTGCCTTTCACACCTCTTTGCATATCTTTCTTCACTCATTCTTTCCATGTGTCCAAACTGTAGGAGGCTGGTAGATAAAGGTAGACAAGTAAGGTAGGTGTGTAGTGCAGTGAAAGGAGGTTTCTTCAAGGATGAAGGTGAAGTTGGGAAGGGAGATGTGGTTTTTTGTAAGTGCATATGAGCCTGGTAGTGAGAAGAGTGTAGAGGAAAGGGAGACTTTTTGGATGGATTTAAACAAGTGCATAGAGGGATTAGGAAGAAATGTCAATGTAGTGGTATTAGGAGACATTAATGCTTGGGTAGGAAATGAACCAATAGATGGAGTGGTTGGGAAGTGTGAAATTCCAGGAAAAATTATAGTGGAAAGTTGATGGTGGACATGTGTCTGGAGAGTTGATCATAGCAAATACAGTGTTTAGGAGGAAAGTCAAGCTTAAATACACATGGGAGAGGGTGGTGGATGGAAGGGTGGAAGATAGAGCATTAATGGACTATATAGTGGTAACTGTGAGTATAGTAGGATTAGTTAAGGATGTACATGTTCTAAGGGAAGAGAGTGGGGGAATGTCAGATCATTTTTTGGTGGAAGTGGAGGACAGATGGAGAATGAAGAAAAGGACATTCCCCATTCCTCCTTCACTCCTAGTTCCTCTATCCTTCACTCCCTCCCACTCCTCTCTCTGCCTCTTCTTGTACTCCTCCTATTCTTTCTTATTTAAGCAGTTCACTTGAAGCACCTCCCTGTCCTTTTACAACTGCATCCAACCCCAATATGTTTATGTGATGGTAGTCACCCTTTTTTAATGCCACTCCCCATCTTCAACTACTGCACCTCCTATCTACAAGACTATACCAGTTACTATGCTGCTAGCATCACACCATATAACACTATTGCTCTGTTGTGGTGCACCCCACTGTCCTCTCACTGGATCCTCGCATCTCACCCGCCGTATGTCATGTATCATTGTGAGTGTGCCCTCATTAACCTTGTCTCACCAATCTCTACCCAAACTGCCTCTAAATATAACTGCATGCTACACGGAGCCTACCTGTGATCAGGTAGTGACCAACCAATTTACCACACAGCAAGAAGAACTCTCGTCTGCTCGTTTCGTCCATTACCATTCAGGATCTCGCTGCCTCTCCTGAACATCAGGTTTCCACTCCCGTCTCTCTCTTGTCACAGTCCCAACACTGTTCCTCCTTCCATCAGTTCTGGCTCCAAACCAAACTAAGTGTTCCACTACATCCAACGCTGGTACAATCGTATCATCCACCAATCACTTCAGTCTTCTCCAGTACTGTCTTCATGATCCTTGTCATTATCCTCAGAGCTGAACACAACCTGAATCCTAGTCTGGTCAAGCAATAGGTTTTACCTTTATAATTTATCAGTTAATATTTCCATAACTTCTTCACCATGTGAATTTGCAAGTAAGCTGCCCACAGATCTACAATCATGGACGCCCCCTCATTTGGCACAATATGAGTAGTGTCTCATTACATATGTCTACAAAATCATCACCACTATGACACCTTACTAACTGATTCAGCTCTTGATTCAGCTCTTTGTTCTTGGTTGGCTACACCACTGCCATCAGAGGCAAGATTCCATCCTCCACTGGCTCCTCCCAAGGACTCAGAATTCCCTCATCAATCCACCGCTCTACTTCAACATTAAAGTCATCCCTCATCCCCTCTCAGAGTCTGTTCATAGCAGCCCACTTTGTTCTTCAATATAGGTGAGGCTCCTTTAAAGTACTACTCCACCCACTTCTGGCTGTCAAATTTCACCAAGAAGTCCTCGTCCTTAACTGTACAAGGTGCTGCCTTCTTATTACGGTTGAGCTTTGTGGTGACACTGCCCTTCATGACCCTCATTGTCATTCCTACATCTACTTCTGTCCTCTGACAGTTCCTCCCTCTCCATTCCATCTTCAAGTCACTTGTTGCTCCAATCCTCACTTGTTCCGGTGATAAACGCGACTTCTCCAAGCTGTATAATTGCATCCTTTTCCAGCACCACTTCAATTCCCTCTATGACCCTTCTAATAACAAGCACACCTAGTCATTTTGGAATGTCCTCCACCACCATTTCAACTTCTTGGTTGCCCTCACACTTTGTTTCCCTTCTGTCAACTGTAATCAGGGCCATATCTTCCTGTCTGAATACTTTAATCAGGTCTGTCATTACAATCATGGTTAAACTGCCAGAATTTACAAGTGTTCTTGCATGTCTTCCTCTCACCAGACATCTATGATCAGCATGCAGTTGAACAGCACCATTATATTGAGTGGGTGGCAGCTTGCACAGCAGCCACCCCTTGTCTGTTTCCCTGCTTGCAATGTTGAGCAATATGTCCAGGGTCTTTTTTACATTCATAACAGATAATCTCCATTTCTCTACAATCCCTCGTGAGGTGCCCTAAGCGATTACGCGTCTAACAGCATATTCTAGATGGTCCCCTTCATCTGCTGTGGTCACCCCTGGACTCCCATGTTTTCCCTTTTCTCTTGGCTGGTGGAGTCTGGTCTGACAGCATGTCCCCTGTTCCCATAGGAGTCATATGGCTGGCACCTCGATCCTTGGTCTCGTACAGGACCTTACGGTTTCTTGGTTACCATGGCAAATAAAGGCTTACACTTCTGTGTCCTTGTGAGAAGTCTAGCACGGACCATCAACACATCCATGCTTGTGGACACGGCCTTATCTACTTCTTGTAGCCCAGCTGATATGTGGTTTAGGAAGCCATTCACAAATATCATTCTGACTAATTTGCATTTTGATTTTTTTTTTTTTAATTCCGTTTTGTTGTACATTAGACTTCCTTTTCTATGCTTATCTCTTTTCACATCATTTTATCTTTTTAGTTCCAACTCTATTAGTATGTGGTCACTTTTCCCAACTGGTGTCTTGTATTCCATTCTGTCCACTATTTCAGGCTCAGATGTGAATATTAAGTCTAGACTTGACAGTTCTTCATTGTTTCTATATCTGGTGTTTTTCTTCACCCATGAGTCAATGTGTATTCAATGGTCATATCCAGTAGAATATTTCCCTAAAGTTCCTCTCCATCTTTTACTGTCATTTCTTCCCAACATATTTCCTTTGAGTTAAAGTCGCCCATAATTACTATGTTTCCTCCTTTCATTAATTCAATTAATGTATTCATTGTGTCTTCCATTAGTTTGGAATGATCACTATTAGTCCAAGGCAGTGTTTTTGGGGGCATATATACTTCTGTAAATTTTCTACTTTTCATATTTCCATTTTCAACTTTAATCATAATTAATTCTACATTATCTTTTCCTTCTGTTATCTTTGTCACATTTAAGCTTTTTTTAGTCAAAAATATGATTCCTCCACCCTGTTTTTCCATTCTATTTTTTGTCCATTATGTCAGGTTTCTCTGTTAACAGATAGTTGTTTAATTAATTTAGTCCAGATATCATTTCGTCTATGTTTGTACATGTTATTTTTAATTTCTCACTTTCTTCTTTTTGTTGGTTTGTTTCCTTTTTTTTATGTACCATTTTTTTTTTTTTTATGTACCATTTTCTCAGCCTCAAAAAAAAAAAAAAAAAACTCATTCTTTTCCGTCTCTGTTCTTTTCTGTTTTTTTTTTTTCATTTGCTTCATTTCTATTTTCTCATCACTCATTTCCTTTTTTATCCATATGTTTTTATATTTTTCACTATTTGCTAGCTTTGCTGCTTTTGATAATACTTCTTCAGCTATCATTTCAGTCCTTAGTTTGAATTTCAGTAGCCTATAGTGTTTCTCTAGAGTATTGCCCCATTCTATGCACCTTGTTGATGTCTTTGTCAAACTCTTGACCTTAAACCATTTTCAGAATTTCCTTTGCAATTACTTTCTCCTCTTTTTCTCTTTGATATTTGTAAACATTATATTTTTCTTTAATACCATAAACTACAATGCACTTTTTTTTATCTACTGTGTCTCTTACCAAATTTTCCTTTTCTTTAATTTCTTTAGCATTTTTCTCTCTCTGCTGTTGTACTATTTCTTTAAATATTATTTTCTGATTTTTTTTGTTCTTGTTTCCACTGACCTTTTATTTCTAGATCAGTCTCCTTAATTGATTCTCCCACTTTTTCGGTCACTGCTTTGTTTTTTTACCTCTTTTTTCAGTTCCTTATTTTTGTTTCTGTCTTCATTTTTCTTTCTTTCATCACTTCTGATCATGCTTAGTTTAGTTTTTAGTTCATTAAGCTCTCTGTTAATTTCTTTCTTAGCTTTTCATAGATTAGTCATTTCTTTGTGCAATGCTCTATAATCTATTCTTAAATCTATTAATTCCTCCATCATGTTGTTAATGTCTCGATTTCTTAGCATACTATACCTAGATTCCCTCTCTGCATCTAACCCTTTACCTAATATTGTTCTATCTCTTTGGGATCCAGAAAAAACATTATTTTCCCACCTTTGAGTTGATTTTGGTGTGCCGTTTAAACAAGTCCTCTTTGGTATCACTCCAAGTGGTGATTCTACTCTACTCATGTCTAGTCCTCTTTTTGTTGGTTCATTATTCTTTCTTTCTCCTCTTCCTTCCTCCATTCTATACATTAATACACTTTATCAACCTGGATACTTTAACACCATAGTGGTCATTCAAAAGCCATAACTTCTTCACAGGTGTGACTGTGCCTATGACAATGTATGGGGAAGAAACTTGGAATTCAAGGGAGGTAGAATGGAGGAATTGAAATTGAATGAGATGAAGTGTTTGAAAATTATGGTAGGGGTTATGAGGATGGATAAGATGAGAAATGAGTTGAAGAGGAGAGTGGGATTGAATGAGAGCTGGCAGATTGGGCTGATGAATATTAGGGCAGTTGAGTAAAAGGGAAATGTCTGTTGAACAGGTAAGGGAGAAGGCAAGAGATGGGTGTGAGTGGAGAATGGTTGTGCACACACTATAAATTGATGCATCCTGAAGGGATTTCTCCTTGTCTTCTTTATCTTTGCATGAGGAGACGAAAAGGGTCGGTAATTGAAATTATTAGCCCTGCTGTGGATGTGCTGACTTGCAGTATTGCTTATGAACCATGTGACAGGCAGGAGACAGGGATGACCCTTCATCCATGAGGAGCTATGATGAAAGGAAAATAAATGGGTGATGGCTGGGAGTGGGATGGGGGGGGGGGAGGTGCATACCTTGACTGGGTTCCTCCTTTATAAAAGGGAAGTAGCCTTTGGTATAGATAATCTATTTTATTTACTTATTTATTTATTTATTTTTCATTTTTTTTGTCTGATGAACAGTTCTATGGTTTGTTAAATAACTACATCAGTATTCATTTGCATTTCAGATCCTTTTAATGTCATACTATATCCCAGTCACATTTTGGAAATATCATTCTTTGCTATTTTATCAAGCAATTTTGAACTATAGTGATTTGAGGAGGCCTTTCTTTAAAAGGAATAATCTGGGAACAATTAAGCTTATTTCCTGCCATGGGGTAAAGTGTAATGTGGATGAAAGAATCTATTGGATTTTAGTTTCTGTCTTGCACAAACTGTAATCTCTTAGTCATAATTCCTTCAATATTTTCTAAAATGATGAAGCATTTGCTAAAGAACCTATTACACTGAGCATATTATGACTTGTGCACAAGTTCAAGCAGAATATCCATGTTTCTGGTGACCACTTACTAATGATACATGTACTTTTATATTCACACAAATATTCACATATGTATACAGATATATATATATATATATTCATATAACAACTATGGTGCAGTATGTAGGAAAAATAATGTGTGTAAAGCACATGGAGATATAAATGTATACATTTGGTGCCCCTGTAATTAAACTAGTAGTTCTACATACTTTCATGTCAAGCAACCATTATTGCTCCATACCAAGTAAATCAAATTTTTGTATTGGCAGTTCTACAAACATTATGTTACAAATAACTTTTCTGTTCTCTATTTTCATCCCCTTCAGTGCACTCTGATACTCAAATTTGTCTCAATATCAAATAATCTTGTTTTAGAAAGGCAGTCCTCAGACTGAGAGGCTTTCAATATATAGACCCCACTTTAATCTAGGGGTTTACCCCTAAATGAGCAAAAAGTGCCCAGCATTAGCCAGGCAAAATATAAGTACTGTGTACATTGAAGGGTTCAATATTTGTATATCCAGAGAGCACACACTTTATAAATCAAGCTACAATGAATGATTACTTAACAAGGAGGCAAGCTTCCAGCAGGTAATGGAGTGCTGGTCAGTGGCTAGTGGGTGGCAGTCAGCCCAGTCTTCATGATGTTTTGAGCAATCCATTTTCCTGCATCTCAATGTATCATAATTCTCAGGTATGTAAAAAGGTGCATTTGCATACATTTGTGCAATGTGATATGTGAAAAATCTATAAATCTAGGTAGGAATAAATATGTGGTTACCATATAACCAATATAGCATTAATCATGCATACTAAACTCCTTTAGTACAGTGCTTACTCTACAAGCTTTACTCTGAATAATGCCAGACAATTTCATTAACCTGAGAGTACTTAACTACACCAAAGGGGCTAAAGCTATAACAATTAGCCCTTTTAGTATGGTGATCTACTCTACAGATTTCATTCTGTCAAATGGCTGACAATTCAATTCAGCTGAGGGAGTATTACCACTGTAATGGATTAATATATATAATAATCACTTGAACAATTTCTCAGTGCCTTGTGTTGAATAAGCCTTACTAGGAAGATTTATATTTTACACCCTTTCTGGAGCTGATACAGAAAAAAAGCTCTGATATATGAAATAGAAAATAAGAACAGAATTCCTGGATGACCAAAGGTTTACTGATCTTTCAGTACCATGTGGTTCCATATGAAGATATGTAGGAGATATGACAGAAGGGCCCTGAGTATTCATATGATCTTGAGTATTAGCAATGAATACAAATAACTGGAATGTTCGTGGGTGCTTCCTGACCTTGCCCTTTAAACAAGGCTGTATACCTATTTAATTCAGCAGCCCACAAAAGAACATAAGAAGTCAATTCATTAATCTAATCTTTACTACCTGTAGCTTGGTTGTTCCATCAAATTGTCTTACAGTTACAATCTGTTGTGCATCACTTAGAAAATTTGGCAACTCATATATCACATGAATAAACATATGTTCACTTCATGATAATCTTTTAATTTCTATTCAACTACTTTTTAATTAACAGCTCAAATTAAACATGAGAATTTGATTAAACATTTTTGGGGCTTGTTTTGCAATTTCAAAGGGTTGGGTAAAAAGAGTGCCTCTCAGTTATATAATCTTGTCACTTTTTGTACTCAATATGTCCATCAACAAACTGTTCAAAGTTGATGGACAAAACCTACCACCTACAGCACGGTGATCTAACAAACGTCCCCTTCTATAAGCAAGGTTCCTATAGAAGGTTCACACATACCATCCTTCAACTGCCAAACAAGAATGGTGCCATTGATGAGCAACAAAATAAATTAGAACCTAATACTATTTCAAGCTGTAAAGAATACAAAAACAAGATAAAGAAACTTCAATATCTCATCACACCTTACATATTCAATAACCATTTGCAAAGATAGTTCCAAATTGAGGCATTGAAAATATGCCTATAAATTATTTCATATCAAATCAAGTGCCAAAATACAATCATTCTCAGTAATCACTAGTGTGTTATATAAAAAATAAATAAATAAATAAATAAATAAAAAAAAATTACACTTTGAGTTCGGGGTAACAGCATACCCCTTATCTTTACGAGGTATGATGAATGCAATCCCCAACACAAGAAAATGGGAGAAAGAGATAAAAAATCAAAGATGAACCTTCAGACAATCTTGAGAAAGCTCCTTGGGTCTGTTCGCATCCTCCTCCTTGGAAAGGGGAAGAGAAAGTGCAAGATCCAGTAGCGCCCAAAGATGTGCAGGAAATTGTGGGTGGCTGACCGATGAACCATCAACAGGCCCTGTACCAAAATGGGGAACCTAGCTTAGATAACAGCTATGTAATCAAATAAATCAAAGCACATAATTGGGTCACCCAAAAGCAAACAAAGTATTATGTAATGTAGAAACCACTGTTGGAGTAGAAAAGACTGGAAACGGGGAATCTATATATTTCGATTGCAAACTGCAATCCTCTTCAGTAGATACAAATAAGAGAGGGCGTGCTGTTTAAGTAGCACCCTTAACAAAAGAAAGGGGAACATGGGAAGATATCTCTACCCTCGGCTCACTCCGTATGTGAGGTCAGGAGGCAAATGAGCTTTCACTAGGTTGGAGATGAAGAGTCCGGACATTATGTCTGGGGACCATTGCCCCTTTGAAATATTCATGTTGGGCTGATATTCAATGATCGTAGATTCTACCATTTTTCTCCTGAACTCACATCTGGATTTATAAATAAGCTCAGCTCTGTCCCAATCTAAGCAATGTTTAAATTGCTTAAAAGTATTATGTACTTGTCAAAACCTGTAAAAAAAAAAATATTCCATAAGAACAAAAATACTAGTCATGGCAAGGCCCAATGAGAGAGGGGGGCAGAAGGGACAGTGTCCCAGGCCCTGGTTGTCTATGGGACCTGAGAAGAAAGTACACAACCAAGGTTTTATATAGCTAGAGCTGCTATCTTTTTTTCCATAAATATTTATAGGCTTTGGCTACCTTCCTTGTAGGGGGGAAAAAAGCACTTGGCATATGTATGTATGTATAAAGATTATAGTCATCACATCATATATGTCTTAGGTTCTTACAGTATATCATTAATGGTGTTATTTCTATTTAGTTCAGCTTTATGCAATGTCTTGCCACTTGAAGTGGGGATCCTGCTTGTTGCCCTAGGGCCCACAAGAACCCTGGTCATGGACACCTGGAGGAAGTGGCAAATGGGAGCAGTTGCTTTTACCACCACACCTCATCCAATCCCCCAACTCCAATGAAAGCAAGTGGGAGGTTTAAAAGTATAATAGTTGTTCATACATAACTGCATAACTCATGCTCTACAATGTCATATTTGTAAATGCATACAATGTATAAATGAATAATTAATAAATAGTATGTGACATTAAATTTTGCATAATAATAGGTGAATGGTGCACATTTACTCTTTTGCCTTCTTGCAAAAAATCCTGCAGACACCCATGACTACAATACAATTATATATAAAAAAAATTATCATGAATATTGACACATTATTATGTCAATGGTAAACCTATTCCTATTCAATGTCTCCCAATTATAATTTTCTACCCTATACAGGTTGCATTCAATGTATTTTCACACTCTTTAGTGACATCATATTTTATATATTTCATCTATTCACCAAAAGGTTTCTTTACCCTTATAAGGGAGGTAGCCAGACAAGGCATGCACCTACCCCAGACCCATCCCACTCCATCTATCACTTGTTTGTTTTCCTTTCATCTTAGTTTCTTGTGGATGAAGGGTTATCCCTATCTTCTGCCCAATGTTTGGGTTAGAAGCAATACAGTAAGACCAACCCATCCAAAGCAGGGCCAACTGCTTATTTTATACAGTAACCTTCCCTCTTTGATCTCTAATAATAAAACAGAGAAATTGTGGAGATCCTTTTACACTGCATAAATCTGTAGACCACTCACAACAACTCTTCACTCCAACCTATCTCTTGCCTTCTCCATTCCCTGCTCAACAGACATTCTCCTTTCACTCAAGGCCTCCTTTACCCCATCCATCCATCTCATTCTTGGTCTTCTCAAGTTCACTCCATTCACCTCTGCCTTTCATACTTTTTTTTTACTAGTCTTTCCTGGCTAATTCTTGCTATATCCCCATTATGCCTTTCCAACTATGCTCAACAAATTGATCCCTCTAAAACAACTACTTTCACTTGTCCCCTTTTCCTGTGTATAGTGGAATAATACAAGCACTACTCCCATCCTCAAGCACAGTCCCCTTCCTTATGCACAAATTAAATAACCTAACTAGCCAATCCACTCCAATAATTTCTGCCTTTGTCAGACACTCTACATGACACATATCCAACCCAGGTGCCATACTAGCTCTCATAATTTTCAATGCTCCTTGTACCTTGTATGGGAGAGGACAGATGATAGGGGTGAATGGAGAAGGGTTGTGTATAGATGAGGCTGTGATGCATGAGGGGGAGTGGGTGGGGGATGGGGAGTGAGGAAGTATGTATGAGAAAAAAATTGACGCAGCCCGAAGGGATTTCTCCCCGTCTTCTCCTTTCCTGCGTGAGGGGACGGAGAGGGTGGGTCGCTGAGTTTATGAAGCGGCCTTGCTTTGGATGTGCTGTGTCTTGTGACACTGCTTCTGACCCAGGGCAGTGGACAGGATGCAGGGATGACCTGTCATCCACAAGGTGCCAAGATAAGAGGGAGGGAGGAGGGTGGAGGGGAGTGGAATATGTAGGGAATGGAATGGGTGGGAGTGGTTTCTATGCCTTTTTCTTTTTAGCTACCCCTGTGTAAGGGGGAAAAAACCTTTGGTATATGTATGTATTTACCTTTCCATCTTCACTTCCATTAACGTCTATCCATCTACACCCTTTACCTTATTTCTCTACCTGACTCACCCCCCACTCTCTTCACTGCCTTCTAAACACCATTTTAAATAAAACTGTTGTCAAACTCCCACCCCATTTTACATCCGAATTCTTCTTTGCCTTCCTCACCATGTTTTGCTTCTTTCTTCTTGTATCTCTCATATGCTTCCATAGTTCTACCCTGTAGCCAATCCACATATGCTTGCTTCTTCTACCACTGCCTTAACCTCTTCATCCCACTATTCACTACCCTTCATTCTGTTCCCTTCCATCATCGTCCCACATACCATCTATGCATACTTATCATTTCCATCTTGAAAGACACACATTTTTCCGTTAATCCTACATCCCATCTCTCATCACCTCCCATGCTTCTCTCAGTTTCTGGTATTCTTTCTCCTTTTCCTTTCCATTCCACTTGTTAAACTCTCAGCTCCTCTCTACCTCTCACCCTTTCTCTTCTCTTCCGCCTTTTGTCTACTTTCAATTTCCTTTCCACCAATATATTATCTGACACTCCCCTACTCTCCCTTGAAAACATCCAGAACTCTTCCTATCCTTCCTCTGGATACAACTACACAGTTAATTAATACCCTATCAACCAGCCTTCCATCTATTGTTGAGCTTTGCTTCTGGGGTTGGGGGATCACTTATGAAGAGATATAATACCATAGGTAATTGGATGCACAAATTGCGGGACTTAAGAGTTCCAAATTTCACTATATAAGAAATCAATAATTTATGTACTTTGAACAACAATTACCCTCCAGGAAATCATAAAGCCCACTGGGAACCTATCTTCATACCAAAGGCTTCCCCCCTTACAAGGGATGTAGCCAAGTCAAAAGGCATGTACTTATTCCCCTCCCCTTCAAAACTCTTTCCTCCCTCTTATCTTAGTACTTTGTGGACAATCATACCTGTATCCCACTCACTGCCCTTTGTCAGAAGCAATGCAGTAAGACATAGTACATCCACAGCAAGGCTGCTTCACTTAATGCAAAAGAAGTGACAGGGAGAAACCCCTTTGTGCTGCGTCAAGATAGCATTCATACACAACCACTCCCTACTCCTCTATCCACTGCCCCCTCTCATCCTTGCATCAAAGTATCATCTATACACAGCCATTCTCCAATCACCCCTACTTCTTGTCTACTTTCCTTGCTCAATAGATGTTCCCCTCTTGCTCAAAGCCCTCTTCACCCCATCCATCCATCTCATCCTTGATAGTTCCCTCAATTTCACTCCATCCACTTCTGCCTTCCACACCTTTCACTAATCTTTCCATGTGTCCAAACCATCCCAAAATTCTTTCATCAACCCTATCTGCCCTCTCCTTTTCCACTCCTGCTCTCCTCACAACTTTGTTTCTCACCCTATCCAACCCTGTAAACCCTACCATACTTCTCATTTAATTTCAAATGCATTTTAACTTATCCTTTCTGCTTCTCTTAAATTCCAAGTCTCTGCTCCATACAGTGCTATCAGCACAATCACTCCTTCATATAAACTCCTCTTTGCATCCATTCCCAGATACCTATTTCTCATGACATTTTTTAACCCCCCCCCCCCAAGGTATTTACTTGTTTCTCTTAATCTACAATTTATCTCCACCTCCACCCCTCCCTTTCCTGTAACATGCGACCTCAAATACCTAAAACTATCCACTTCCTCCAGCCTCTCTCCTTTAACCTCTTCAATACAAGTCAAATATTTCCGTGCACATCAGGTTGCTGATATACAATATGCGCATTACAAAATATAAAGTTACAACTGTTATACTTATTTTCTTTCATTCTGAATAAATGTAATGTCACAGAAAACATGATCAAGCCTGTTCACAGAATACAGGAGTCACTCAGCTACAACTACAAAAATAAATATAATCAGGAAGCCAACACCGGCTTCCTCATATACCCCACTTGTGGCTCATGATGCATACATAGGTATCATCGTTTTCAAGAGATTTAGACTTACTTCCAACTCACTGCCATCCTCTCCCTTTCTACACCTCATCACCTTACTTTTACCCACATTTACCTTGATCTTTCTCCTTTTGCATACCTTCCCAAACTCCATCACTAACTGTATTAATCCCCTCTCTGACCTTGCCACAAGCAGTGTTGTCAGCAAACAACAACTGGCTCACCTCCCATTGTTTTTCTTTAACCATCTCCAATCCCTTGCCCATTACCCTCACATTTACCTTTTGCACCACCCAATTCATGTTCACATTGAACAGCCATGGTGACATGACACATCCCCATCTTTACCTCAAACCAGTGAGAAGCAATTAAGGAAAAGGCTGATATTATTCTAACATTCCCTTATATCTTTTCATCATACTTTTAGTTCTTGCCTGTCTAATATTTTCTGACACCAACTTTGCTTATTCTGGTCTTCCCACATACCTTATTGTACTCATACTGGGTTTGGCCACGCAGCACAAGGAAAAGCTGCTGTAGAACACAAAAGCCAGTGAAGGCGACGGTTGCCACAGCAACATAAAGCAATGTTACCCAACCAATTTCTTGTAATTCTGCCTTGCCAAGAAGCCACAGGATGATGGTAACAGGATAAAAGTAATAATGAAACTGGGATGACCAAAACTGCCGCAAATATGTCAAAGAGTAGTAACTATGCAGAATCCCAGCAGCATATATGCATCTGTAATATAAGAAACATAAAATCAATCACATCAATCATTACCCTGAATTTCATTAAATCGAAAACCTAAAGTCCCACAGTGGTTGGCAATGGTCCTTGAGATTTCCAAGGATTGATTGATTGATTGAAGGTTATCTGGTGTCGTAACTGCCAAGGTCATAGATGCCGAATTGTTAAATTCTTAGATTCATATAGTGAAAAGCCACTTTAATCTTCTAAAGTTCATATATCTCTCCTACAATCCTACTGGTATGTCTACCAGGTGATAGGTTGTCTTTTATTAACACACCTAAGTCTTTCACCTCTTTTGTGATTCATTCACAATGGTCTTGGATTATATGTTGGACTTGTGATTGTGTGTAAGTGTGGGTATTATATGTGTATTTACCTAGTTGTATTATACGGGAAGGTAGCTACGCTCGTGGTGACCCGCCTTTGTATCTTTCAGCATCAAGTTTTTTCTTAAAATCGTGAATAGTATTTGCACACATTGTTTTTTCATCTAAGTTATTCCATATATGTGGGAAGCTATTCTTTTTCCTAATATTTTTTTTTATCATTTCTTCATCCAAGTATTCAAATGCCACTTTTATTGACCTTAGTAGGTTGTATGTTTCACCTACTATTTTGTTTATATGTCTGTTCAGTGCCATGTCATTGCTGATTATCACTCCAAGGTCCCTTTCCGAGTGCACTTTTTTATTTCATTTTCACCAAATTTGTAATTTTTTTAAATTCTGTTTTTGCTTTTACCAAATTCCATTATGCTACACTTCTTGATATTAAAGTTCACCTCCCACTTTTGAGTCCATTTCCAGATTGTGTCCAGGTCTGATTGTAATATTTTTGCATCATCTGCGAAGAAATTCATATAACATTCAACTCCTTCGTCCATGTCATTTACGTATACGGCAAACATGATTGGAGCCAGTACTGACCCTTGTGGAACACCACTTATCATTTCTTCCCATTTCGAGTATTTGTCTCTAATTACTACCCTCATTTTTCTCCCAGCCAGGAAGTCTTCCATCCATTTTAATAAATTACCTGCAATGCCGCCTATTGATTCTAATTTTCCTATTAATTTTTTGTGTGGTACTTTGTCAAATGCCTTTTGTATATCTAGATAGGCACAGTCTGCCCATCCATCTTTCTCATCTATCATTCTGTGAATTGGCATCATGTGGCACAATGCCTTCTTTCAATGAACATGTAATAAGACTAGATCTTGTCTGCTAGTTGTTCACTACATTCATTAAGTATGCAGTTTGAGATCCTGTCAGGTCCTGAAGCTTTTGTCACATCTAATGATCAGAGAAGATTAAGCACTTTCCTCACTTCTACATTTATATCTGCTAATCCTGGTTTTTGCTCCCCTTGTTTTTCTCCAAAAAGTTGTGTTCTTTTGTGAAGATTGATTAGAAACCTTCATTCATTATTTTTGCCTGAGGTGAGGCCTCTTCAAAGACCTCACCATCCCTATTTCTTAAAATATTTTTGTACCTAGGTTCTCTATCCAACTCCACCCCTCTACCTAAAATTCCACCTTCTCTTGCAAACCTAGAAAAACCATAATTATCCAACCTTTGGTATGATTTGGGGGTTTCATTCATACATGATGGTTTGGGAATTACTCCCAGTGGTGATTCCATCCTGCTCACATCCAGACATCTCTTTGCTGGTTTGTTTTTTCTTTTATCACTTTTATCTTCTTCCATTTTAAGTGTTTAGCACTAATTTGTATAAATAATTACTCCATTTCGGTCACTCGATTTTCACAACTCCCTTTGTGTATGTAAATACTAGCACTGTTTCAAAATATCTTAGTGAAGAAGTGCTGCCCAGCACAGTGGAGCTCTTTCCAGGGGTTTGACTCCGACTGCTGAATATGTGTGTTTACCTAGTTGTACCTAGTTGTATTATACAGGAAGGGAGTTATGCTCGTGGTGACCTGTCTTTGTATCTTTCAGCATCAAGTTTTTTCTTTAAAATCTTGAATAATATTTTCACACACTGTTTCTTGAAATTATTCCAGATATATAGCACTCTGTGTGGGAAGCTATTTTTTTTCAGATCTCTTCTATAAATATCCTTTTTAAGTTTCTTTTCATGACCTCTTGTTTTTCCATTGCCATTTTTTAGTAAATCATTCCTATCAAGGATTTCCATTCTTTTCATGATTCTGTGGATAGTCACTAGATCACCTCTTCCTCTTCTCTGCTCCAGTGTTGGTAGTTCCAAGTTGGATAATCTTTGTTCGTATGTTAATTCAGAAAGAGCTGGTGCTAACTTTGTCGTTGCTCTTTGTGTATTCTAATTTCCTTATATTCTTTTTAGTACTGGGTGTCCATAGTGTTGCTGCATATTCCAGTTTGGGTCTAATCAATGTAATTAATATTTTTTAAATTATTTCTTCATCCAATTACTCAAATGCCACTTTCATTGACCATAATAGGTTGAAGGTTTCTCCGACTATTTTATTGATATGTTTATCCGATGTCATTTCTTTGCTGATTATTACTCCAAGGTCTCTTTCCAAGTACAATTTTTTTATTTCTTCTTCACAACTTTATAATTTTTGAAATTCAGTTTTTATTTTTTTCAAACTCCATTATACTACATTTCTTGATATTTAAGTTCACTTCCCACTTTTGAGTCCATTTCCAGATTTTGTCCAGGTCTGTAATGAATCTCAGTCCTCCTCTGTTCTTACTTTCTTTAGTATTTTTGTGTTTGCGAAGAAATTCATATGACACTCAACTCCTTCATCCATGTCATTTATATATACAGCAAACATGATTGGAGCCAGCACCGACCCCTGTGGGACACCACTTATCATTTCTTCACACTTCGAGTATTTGTTTCTAATTACTACCCTCATTTTTCTCCCAGTCAGGATATCTTCCATCCATTCTAATAATTTACCTCCAATGCCATCTGTTGATTCTATTTTTCTTATTAATTTCTTGTGTGGTACCTTATCAAATGCTTGTGTAGATCTAGGTAAGCACAGTCTGCCCATCCATCCCTCTCTTGTATTTTATCTATTAGTTTCAAATAGAAGCAGATCAGGTTTGTTGTACATGATCTACCTTGATTAAAATCCAAATTGATTTGGGTTCAGTATAGTTTTTTCTTCCAGGTATTTAACCCATCTACTTTTTATCACTTTTTCACATATTTTTGCTATTGTGCTTGTTAGGGAGACCGGTCTGTAGTTAGTTGGATTTTTCTTGTTTCCTCCTTTATATATTGGTACAATATTTGCATTTTTTCAGTCTTGTGGTACCTTTCCTTATTTGAGCGAGCATTTGATTATATTGTATATTTTATCTGTTAACTCCTCTACGCATTTCCATCTGGACCATGCAATTTTCTGACATCAAGGTTTTTTATTTGGTCGCTGATTTCCTTCTTTGTTACAGTTATTTTCTTCATGGGGGGGGGGTCTGTCTCTATTCCCTCAAAGTTAGACGATTTCTTAATTGTGAATACAGATTTGAAATGACTGTTCATAATTTCTGCAATTTCTTGTTCTTCTGTATATTCATGACTTCCTTGGTGCAGTTTTTCTATTTCTTGTTTGTTTTTTAGTTTACCATTCACATATCTGTAAAATAGTTTAGGTTGTTCCTTGCATTTTCTATTATTTCTTTTTCATAATTTCTATTTTCTTCTCTGCGTATTTTTATATAATCATTTCTTAGTTTGATGTATGTTTGCCATTTGCTTGTTTTTTTGTATTTACCTAGTTGTATTATATGGGAAGAGAGCTATGCTCGTGGTGACCCGTCTTTGTATCTCTCAGCATCAAGCTTTTTCTTAAAATCTTGAATAGTGTTTGCATGTGTGTGTGTGTGTGTTGAGAATGTAATGGCTCTCTAGCTCTTATATAATAGATTTCTTACACATGCCTGAATGACATGCTACAAGTTTCTACTCATTTTATTCAGATGGCTCTGTAAAAGACCAAAATATCTACTGGTTTGTTATTTCATATTATTTCACTATAACATATGAGTAATTCATGACTTAAAAGATGGACAAATTCAATGGATTAAACCTACCCAATGCATGCATATAAACAAAAGACGATGAAGTAACAGAGATTGTAGCCACCAACACAGGTGCCAAGGAAGAAACAGTGATGGTCCCTCTGGTGGATACAACGGTCACATAATGAGCAATGATGACTCCGCTCAGGCTTGTAGATCTTGCAAGTAGGACAGTAGCGAAGTTGTTTGCAGTCCTCGTGTGATAATCCTGGAGCTAGTTCACTGTCAATCACAAATAATAAGCATGGAATTCAGTCAATTTTCTTTTACTTTCTTTTCTTTAGCAACTCAATCAATGATAAAAAATATAGGATGAATAAAAATCTATACTTAAACATCTTTTTAATTATATTTTCTAATAATTATCTTGTTTCTTATAATGAAGGATGCTTTGGCTGAGTGAACTAAAGTGCCATCGGGAAGTAAGAGCCATGAGATGCCAGTCTCAGTTCATACTAGACAACCAACATGGGTAACAAGTGAAAGTGAGAAAATACAAGTGTATGAGGATTGGTTGCAAGGTAGAACTATTTATATACCAAGAGCTTTTTCCCCCTTATAAGGGAGGTAGCCAAGTCAAAGGCACGTACCTACTCCCATCCATTCCACACCCCTCAACCACCTTTTCCCTTATCTAAGCTTCTTATGGATGATGAATCATCCCTGTAACCCACCCACTGCCCTGGGTCTGATGCAATGTAACAACACACAGTATATCCACAGCAAAGCCACTTCACGTAATTGGTGACTCCCCCCACTAATAAAGAAAAAGAGAAGACAGGGAAAAATCCCTTCAGACTACATCAAAATATCATTTACAAATAACCACCCCCCTACCCCCATTCTGATCCTCCCTTCCTTGCACAACAATATCATTTATACACAGCCACTCTCCACTCATCCCTATCTCCTATCTTCTCCATTCCTTACTCAACAGATACTTGCTCAATGCCACCCTTCAACCCATCTATCCATCTTATCCTTGGTCATTCCCTCAAATCCACTCCATCCACCTCTGCCTTCCATACCTCTTTTACTAATTTCTTTGCTCATTCTTTCCATGTGTCCAAACCATCCCAATAATCTTTCATCAGCCCTGACATCTCCTTTTCCCCTCCCACTCTCCTCCACCCATCCTTGTTTCTCTTGTTTCTCACTCTATCTAACCTTGTAACCAGGGCTGTGGATTCGGAGTCGTGGAGTCGGAGTCGGCGTCGGATGCAATTACGGTCACTGGAGTCAGAGTCGGAGTCAAAGTTGGAAGCAATTACGGTGTCACTGGAGTCGGAGTCGGAGTCAGAGTTGGAAGCAATTACGGTGTCACTGGAGTCGGAGTCGGAAGCAATTACGGTGTCACTGGAGTCGGAGTCGGTAAAAATATACCGACTCCGACTCCAGTTAAATTTACACTTTATAATGCCTTCATTTAGTCTGTAGAGTTATGCAGTGCACACTCCTTATAAGTAGATTATATAAAAAAATATATATATATACATATATAAAATGTAATAAATCTCATCACTGGCTTTCAAATTTATACATAGAGCGATAAACATCCAAAGTATTACTTGAATAAATTAAATAAACACCTCCATTTTACACCTTCTGTTGACACACAGTCACTGGAGCTGTAATATTCCTATCAAGTTCCATATGCGTCGTTTCCATCATTCCATCAGTTTGGTGGTTTCTCCCACTGCTGTGTTGCCAAACAGTAGGGTAATTATGATTTCAACTGTAGACTAACGCAATAATACT
Source organism: Oratosquilla oratoria (assembly GCF_046742065.1). Classification (NCBI taxonomy): domain Eukaryota; kingdom Metazoa; phylum Arthropoda; class Malacostraca; order Stomatopoda; family Squillidae; genus Oratosquilla; species Oratosquilla oratoria. Next base: position 16,216,644 of record NC_134796.1, read on the forward strand.
ATCTCTTCTCTCCTTTCCCCTTCTTTGTCCCCTCTATACTTTTTAACATTGAATTATTGAAATAAGGATATTTAAAGTTGAAAAAAAAACTTTCACATTTCAAACATGTTCAGCTGTATCTTGTATTGTACTCCTATCGATAAGATCGGTTCCAGAACCAGAGTAATGTCCATCGCAATAATCACATAGCAGTACCAGTAAATAGTTAAATCAAGAGGTACATTAGAGAATTTTTATTTTACTGAATTTTCTTCAATATCCTTTCAGAAAATCTCTACTTCAGTAATAAAGTATTAATGAAGAGGTCAAATATAGGAAAGCCACACCATAACATATATCTTTATTCTTTTATATAAACCAGTTATAATGATATAAGTCTACTCAAGATTGGAGCGCTGGTGTGTTGTATAGGCTTTATAAAATATGTAGGCCATAATCAGTTAACCCCTTCACTCCGGGCCAAAATCTCGCGGGCAGCATTAGCTGCCAGGCATGCGATGTTGCGTCATAATACTCGCATTATAAAAAATAAAGTAACCCGTATTGCTCGTTCTCTTTCACCCGTGAATTTTGATAACCATAGAAAATATGATGAAGCCAGTTTACAGAATATGGGGGTCTTGCAGGTACAACTACAATAAATATAATCAAGACACTGATATGGCAGCCTCGCATACCCACTTGCTCCTCATGACGCCTACGTAGGCATCACCATATGGAAGGGGTTAATTACATGAAGAGGAGTCGGAGTCAGTGGTGCCAAAAATAGAGGAGTCGGAGTCAGAGTTGGAGTCAGTGGTGCCAAAAATAGAGGAGTCGGAGTCGGAGGTTTTGTGTTCCGACTCCACAGCCCTGCTTGTAACCCCTACCATACTTCTCAGACATTTCATCTCAAACACATTTTAACATTTCCTCTAAGCCTCTCTTAAATTCCAAGTCTCTGCCCCATACATAGCCATCGGCACAATCACCCCTTCATACAATCTTCTCTTTACATCCATTCCCACATGCCTATTTCTCATGACACATTTAATCCCCCAAGGCACTTCTTGCTTCTCTCAATCTACAATTTACCTTTGCCTCCATTCCTCCCTTTCCTGATATATGCAACTCCAAATACCTAAAGCTATCCATTTCCTTCAGCCTCTCTCCTTGTGAGTTGGAAGTAAGACTTACTTCCAACTCATTGCCATCCACTCCCCTTTTACATCTCACTTTATTTTTACTCACATTTACCTTCAACTTTCTCCAACTGCATACCCTTCCAAACTCCATCACTGACCCTTAATCATCCCTCTGACCTTGCCACAAGCACTATAATCAGCAAACAACAACTGGTTCACCTCCCACTTTTCTTCATTTTCTTTAACCATCTCCAGTCCCTTGCCCATTACCTTCAGCTTTATCGTCTGCACCACAGCCTTGGTGATATGACAAATCCCTGACACAGTCCCACTTTTATCTCAAACCACCCACTCCATTTCCAATTCTAATCAGGGCTGTGGGGTTAGAACACAAAACCTTTGACTCCAACTCCTCTATTTTATGGCGACTCCAACTCCAACTCCTCTTTATGTAATTAAGTGATTATGGCCTACATATCTCATAAAGCCTATACATATGCTCCTAATTTGAGTAGGCCTATATCATTATAACTGGTTTATATAAAAGAATAAAGATATTGTGGCTTTTTCTATCATACCTGTTCATTTTAAAAAAATTCTAAAAGAGTAGCCAAAAAAACAAAGGCATAGAAACCACTCCTACCCATTCCATCCCCTACATACTCCACTCCCCTCTATCCTCTTATCTTGGCACCTCCTGGATGATGGGTCATCTCTGCATCTTGTCCACTGCCCTGGGTCAGAAGCAGTGTCACAAAACACAGCACATCCACAGCAAGGCCGCTTCATTAACCTCTTCTATATGGTGCCGCCTACGTAGGCGGCATGAGGAGCAAGTGGATACGCGAGGCTGCCATATCGGCGTCTTGATTATATTTATTGTAGCTGTCCCTGCGCAACTGACATACTCTCTAAACTGGCTTCATCACATTTTCTATGGTTATCAAAATTCACGGGTGAAAGAGAGAACGATCGATATAAGCGGTGACTATTTTTTATGATGCGAGTATTATGACGCAACATCGTACGTCTGGCAGCATATTTTGGCCCAGAGTGAAGTGATTAAATCAGTGACCCTCCCTTCTTTGTCCCCTCATGCAGAAAACGAGAAGACGGGAAGAAATCCCTTTGGGCTGCATCAATTTTTTTCTCATACATACCTCATCACCCATCCCCCACTCACTCCACCTCATGCATCACAGCAACATCCATACACAACCATTCTCCATTTACCCCTACCTTCTGTCCTCTCCTGTCCTTCCTCAACAGACATTCCCCTCTTTCCCAATACCCCTTTTACCCCATCCATCTCATCCTAGGTCGACCCCTCATGTTCACTCCTTCCACCTCTGCCTTCCACACCTCTTTTACTAGTCTTTCTTTACTCACTTTCCATGTGTCCAAACCATCCCAATACTCTTTCATCAACCCTATCTCCCAACTTCCTTTCCACACCTATTCTCCTCCTCATGTCCTCATTTCTCACTCTATCCAGCCAAGTAATCCCTATCATACTTCTCAGGCATTTCATCTCAAGCACATTTCAACTCCTCCTCATTTATGTTCCATGTTTCTGCCCCATATAGTGCTGTTGGCACAATCACTCCTTCATACAATCTCCTCTTAGCATCCACTCCCAAATGTCTATTTCTCATTACACTTTTTAGTCCCCCAAGGCATTTAATCACTTCTCTTAATCTACATTCTACCTCCACCCCCACTCCTCCCTTTCCTGCCACATTCGCACCCAAGTATCTAAAAACATTCACTTCCTCCATTCTCTCTCCCTTAACCCCTTCCATACGGTGCCACACACGTAGGCGTCATGAGGAGCAAGTGGTTTCGTGATGCTGCCATATCGGCGTCTTGATTATATTTATTGTAGTCGCCCCTGTGTTTTTACATTCTCCCAAATGCGCCCTGAATCCCATTCTCTGTGGTTTTCAAAATTCGCGGGTGAAAGAGAGAACGATCGATATAAGCGGTGACTATATTTTATGATGCGAGTATTATTACGACACGTCATACGGCTGGCATTGGCTGCTGCCCGCGAGATTTAAGTCCCGTACTGAAGTGGTTAACCTCTTCACTCCGGGGCACATCGCACGTCAGGCAGCATTAGCTGCCCGACGTGCGATGTTGCGTCATAATAATCGCATTATAAAAAATAAAGTCAGAGCTCAATTGTTCGTTCTCTTTCACCCGTGTATTTTGATATCCATAGAAAATATGATGAAGCCAGTTTAGAGAGAATGGAAGTTACGTAGGTACGACTACAATGAATATAATCAAGATGCCGACGTCGGCATCATCGAGTGCCCACTTGCTCCTCATGCCGCCTACGTAGGCGTACCATATGGAAGTGGTTAATATTCACTTCCAGCCTGCTGCCACTCTCTCCCCTTGTACATCTCATCACCTTACTTTTATCCACATTTACCTTCAACTTCCTTCTTTCACACACCTTTTCAAACTGTCACTAACTTCCTCAATACCTCCTCTGATCCTGCTACAAGTGCAGTGTCATCAGCAAACAACTGGATTATCTCCCAATTTTCTCCCTTTTCTTTAACCACCTCCAATCCCTGACCCACAACCCTTGCATTTACCTCTCCCACCACCCCATCCATGTATAAATTAAACAGCCAAGGCAACATAACACATCCCTGACGAAGTCCTACCTTTACCTCCAACCACTCGCTCTCTCCATTTCTAATCCTAACACAAGCTCTACTACTCTTGTAAAAACTCTTGACTGCTCTTAACAGCTTTCCTCCTATTTCATATATCTGCAATATTTCCCATAGTGCCTTCCTGTCTACTCTGTCATAAGCCTTTTCAAGATCCATAAAAGCCCAAAAAACATCCTTATCTTTTCCTATAGCTTTCTCACATATCTGTCTTACCACAAATTTTTTATCTATGCAACCCCTACCTGTCCTAAACCCACACGGTTCCTCACCAATTACTCCCTCTGTTCCTCTCTTAATCCTCTCAATCAAGACCCTCCCATAAGCCTTCCCAACTACACTTAACAAACTGATCCCTCTGAAACTACTACACTCACACTTCTCCCCTTTTTCTTTGTAAAGTGGAACTATACAGACACTCCTCCAGTCCTTCAGCACTCTACCCTCTCTTAAACAATCATTAAATAACCTCACCAGCCAGTCCACCACCACTGTACCTTCTTTTTCAGACAATAACAATAAAAAAAAAAATGCTATAATGTAAGACAAAGAGTTCTTACATATATATCTTTGCAATAAGAAATAAGTACAGAACAAAAATAAAACTATTTTATACCAGAAGTTTAAATATAATCTTTACAGGATATAAAAGACAAAAAAAAAAAAAAAAAAAAAAATTCTATAATGTACGATTTTTTACATATATAATTTTGCAAATACAAAATAACTACAGGAAAGTAAAGTAACTTTATAAAAGATATTGTGATGAATTTTTTGAAAGGAGATAGTAAATATACAGTAGAAGAAATAACAATTAAAGTTCTATAATGTAAGAACTTTTTCTATATATAGCTTTGTACATAAAAAAAATTCTTGAACAAGTTTTTTTTTACTTAACTGGCTTACAAGTTACAACCATAATCTAAACTTTCAAGTTACAACTAAAATTATTTTTATGCTTTAATAAAGAAATCAGGAATGCCCTAAGAAATATAGTTCAATTGGCATTAGGGTTTTTCTTAAATAAACTAATACATTATTCTTAAAAACAGAATGGCTTCTGCTACATCCTTCATAGAAGCCCTAAAGTCTGATTCAATTACCTTAAGAGCAGAAAACAGTCTTTCAACAGTGACTTGAGTGGTATTGCTGTTACAGTTCTCTGGATAAAGGGAGATGGCTTCTTCTACAGTAAGTTTTGATGACCGGTCATATTGTTCCACTTCTTTTAAGGCATCAAGAACATCTTACTAAAATTTTATTTTTGAAAGAGATCTACTGGTGTTATTGTAGCTGGTGCATTCAATCACTGTTGCTTCACTTCGGAATGCTCCATTTTGTCCGAAATAGCTTCAGATTAGTTCTTCATTTGATTCTGAAGAGGTTCCTTGAAAGTTACTCATACTGAGAGCATCTTCTTTAGTTTTTAGCTTCAGGTAGTCACTGGTTCATTCATGTGATATGCTATTTCACACAGTGCCTGTTTTCCTTGTTCAATTTGCTCATGGCTTAGTAAAATTCAGTTCAACAGCTCAATGTGAATAGCAGCTAACGAAATTTTATTATCCAACTAGAGAATTTTTTTTTTTTTTTTAACACTACCATCAGCAATTAATCCTTTTTTGTTCAGGCTAAATATCAGGTTTTTCCACTCCAACAAAGAATTTACCAGGGGTTAAATACTCACATTGTAAGTTCTTGGTGGCGACATAAGGCTGATACAGCAGACTTTCAAGTTCTTTTCTTTCTGCCCACTGGTTTTCAGTAGTTTTAAACATTCTGGTTATCTAGATCCTCCAGGAAAGTTTTACTTCATGTAAACATTTGATCATTAAATAGGTGCTACCCCAGCATGTTGCTTGATCTAAAATAGCCCCTTTTCCAGCATGTCTCTTCAGAATAGCATCTGTTTTTGGTGTTCTGGCTACAACTGCTACTTGCCTCAGCTGGAAATGAGAGTAGCTGCATGTCGATCCTTCAATCCATCTCTTACAGCTAGCTGCAGTGAATGTACAGCACAATGCATAAGTTGAATTGTAAATAATTTAGATACTACTTCAACAATAGTATCTAAAACATCACAATTCTCTTCTGGCTCTTCTGTTAGTTCTGATACTGTTTCAGGAATGTTCTCTTTATCATCTCTTGTTTTTGTACTTTCTTCAGTGGCTTTATTCATTTTCTCAACTGTACATACATATACATATCAAAGGCTTTTTTCCTCCTAACACAGGAGGTAGCCAAAACACAAAGGTATAGACTCCATTCCCACCAATTCCATCACCTCTACCCTCCTCCCTCCCTCTTATCTTGGCACCTCCTGGATGATAGGTTATCCCTGCATCTTGTCCACTGCCCTGGGTCAGAAGCAGTCTCGCAAGACACAGCACATCCACAGCAAGGCCGCTTCATTAATTCGGTGTCCCCCCCCCCTCCCTCCCCTCATACAGAGAAGTAGATGGGGAGAAATCATTCGGGCTGCATCAATTTCTCATACATACTCCCTCACCCCCCATCCCCCACCCACTTTCCCTCATGCATCAGAGCATCATCCATACACAACCATTCTCCATTTACCCCTATCTTCTGTCCTCTCCTGTCCTTCCTCAACAGATATTTCACTCTTTCCCAATGCCCTTTTTACCCCATCCATCCATCTCATCCTAGGACACCCTCTCATGTTCACTCCTTCCACACCTCTTTTACTAATCTTTCTTCATTCATTCTTTCCATGTGTCCAAACCATCCTAATACTCTTTCATCAACCGTTCTCCCTTTCCACCCATGTTCTCCTCCTCATGTCCTCATTTCTCACTATATCTAGCCTAGTAACCCCTATCACACTTCTCAGGCATTTCATCTCAAACACATTCAAACTCCTCCTCTCTTATGTTCCATGTTTCTGCCCCATACAGTGCTGTCGGCACAATCACTCCTTCATACAATCTCCTCTTAGCATCCATTCACATGTCTATTTCTCATTACACTTTTTAATCCACCAAGGCATTTACTCACTTCTCTCAATCTACATTCTACCTCCAGCCCCACTCCTCCCTTTCCTGCCACATTCGCTCCCAAGTATCTAAAACTATCCACTTCCTCCAGTCTCTCTCCCATAATGCTCACTTCCAGCCTGCTGCCACTCTCTCCCCTCATACATCTCATCACCTTACTTTTACCCACATTTATTTTCAACTTCCTCCTTTCACACACGTTCCCAAACTCTGTCACTAAATTTCTCAATCCCTCCTCTGATCCTGCTACAAGTGCAGTATCGTCAGTAAACAACAACTGGCTTATTTCCCACTTTTCTCCATTTTCTTCAACCATCTCCTATCCCCGACCCACCACCCTTGCATTCACGTCTCGCACTACCCCATCCTAAATTGAACAGCCAGGATGACATAACACATACCTGACAAAGTCCCATCTTTACCTTAAACCAATTACTCTCTCCATTTCCAATCCTAACACAAGCTCTACTACTCTCGTAAAAACTCACTGTTCTTAGCAACTTTCCCCCTATCCCATATATCTGCAAAACTTCCCACAGTGCCTTCCTGTCTACCCTGTCATAAGCTTTTTCCAGATCAATAAAAGCCCCAAAAACATCCTTACTTTTTCCTATAGCTTTCTCAATTATGCTCACCATATTTAACCCCTTCCATACGGTGCCGCACACGTAGGCGTCATGGACTTAGATCTCGGTGGCAGCAACCAATGCCAGCCGTACGACGTGTCGTAATAATACTCGCATCATAAAATATAGTCACCGCTTATATCGATCGTTCTCTCTTCACCCGTGAATTTTGATAACCATAGAAAATGCGATTACAAAAGAATTAGAAAGAATGTCATTATGGAGGGGCGACTACAATAAATATAATCAAGACGCCGATATGGCAGCCTCGCGAATACACTCGCTCCCCATGACGCCTACGTGTGCGGCACCGTATGGAAGGGGTTAAAGTGTTATCAGTAATTATACATAGAAAATTCTTTTTTAATTTCAAAATCTTCTAATACTTCTTCCACCAACTTCTGAAGATATTCATTAGTGTGATGTGCCCAAGTGTCCTTCACTGCCAATGTCTGTGTTATCACCTTACCATTCTCATCAACAAACTTAATGTTAATGGCAAAATAGTTGACTCTGTGGCATGTGCATGCATCAATTTTAATAAACACAAAGCATTCCTTTAGACTATTTTTAAGTTCTTCTTTCTTATATTTAGCCTCTTCAATTACAAGTCTCCTTATACTTTCTCTTTCCAGTGAAACTTCAACTTTTCTAGCAATTTTTCCATTTAAACCTAGAAAGGCTGATTGTGAAAAAAATGATAAAGGTACACTATTTTTCACCACCATTTCAGTGCTCTAACTCTTAAACTTCTGTGAGGTCATTGTTATGGTAACTTTATCAGAAGTAAAGAAAGTTGATAACAGAGATTATCTTCCTAAAGATTTTCCATCTTTCTTAGCTGAAGTACCGTATTTTCCGGCGTATAGTGCGCGAATTTTTACCGTTGGAAGGGCCTAAAAATGGGGGGTGCGCGTTATCCGGTGGTGCGCATTATCTACGGCCTGCGATAAAAATTCTGCGGCTGTGTGTGTAATTTTTTTCACAACAACGTGACGATGTTGGCCGTCACAAAGTCGGGACGGCACACTTCTCCGTGACGTTCCGTGAGAACAAGAACAGCCATGGTGACATGAAAGAATACGCCAGCATGGGCTATATAAATATTTGGTATAGGTAGGTATCTATCGAATCTTATTTTTCATGTTTAAATAGGCCTAAACACCATGAAACATAATCAATATTCATGATATTTGCCCATGTTCACAGCATCTTAGTTTGAATTTTTATGTTGGCTTTGTTGCTTCACTTTAGGTATGGTACAAATTCCGTTGCGGCCGTTCATAAACTCGTGTCAAACACCTGACTACAACACCCTCTTTCGGGAGTTATATTAACTAAACGTCACCTCGATGAAAGATTGTCCTATTTCACCACTGTCATTGCAGGTTCAAAGCTAAAACGAAACAGTCTGTAGTTTGTTTCAGTATTAAATAAAAAATGGTAAAGACGAATTATTTCCTCAAGATATAAAATGAAAATTTTCTGTAAAAATCCCGAAATGTTTCTGTATATTTTACTTTCAATAAACTTTTTTTTAGATCATATTTCCTACAATCCTCATTACACTCTTTAATCCACCAAGGCATTTACTTGCTTCTCTCAATCTACATTCTACCTCCACCTTCACTCCACCTTTTCCTGCTACACTTGCACCCAAGTATCTAAAACTATCCACTTCCTCCAGTCGCTCTCCCTTAATGCTCACTTCCAGTCTACTGCCACTTTCACCCCTTGTACATCTCATCACCTTACTTTTACCCACATTTATCTTTAGCTTTCTTCTATCACATACTCTCCCAAACTCTGCCACCAGCTTCCTCAATCCCTCCTCCGACCCTGCCACAAGCGCAGTGTCGTCCGCAAACAACAGCTGGCTCACCTCCCACTTTTCTCCATTTTCTTTAACCATCTCCAATCCCTGACCCACTACCCTTGTGTGAGTAAATTTTGACGCAGCCCGAAGGGATTTCTCCCCGTCCTCTCCTTATATGCAAGGGGGGACGGAGAGGGGGGGTCGCTGATTAAATGAAGCGGCCTTGCTGTGGATGTGCTGTGTCTTGCGACACTGCTTCTGACCCAGTGCGGTGGGCAAGGTGCAGGGATGACCCGTCATCCAGGAGGTGCTAAGATGAGAGGGAGGGTGGGAGGGGTGTGGAGTGTATTTAGGGATGAAATGGGTGGGAGTGTTTTTATGCCTTTCCCTTTTTGGCTACCTCCCTAGAAAGGGGGAAAAAGCCTTGGTATATGTATGTATGTATGTATATTTCCTACAAACTATTTAAGCTACAAAGTAATAAAGGACCAACGCACAACATGAGTCATATACCGGTACATGTAGTTCCGACTTTTTCTTAGTTGTGTCCTGATTGATGCCTAAACTGATAATTTAGTGACAAATCAACAGATTTCGCAGCGGTGGCTCTAGCCAATGAAAAATACTTCTCCATGTAACCTCGTTCACATGATACTAAGTAATCGCCGTTATTTCATTGGTTTATTTTTACTAACATTGATTATCGTAGTCTATGCAAATATTTGGGATCCGTAAAACAGCACTGGTACCAACATCATGAACGTTGGCCGTTTTAGCTCACCCAGAATATGCTAGATCAGGGCCGAGATTGACAGTTCTATTGCCAATCTAGCCTACACTAAACACCCTCTTGCGAGAGTTTGTTAAACTAAACGTCACTTCAGTAAAGACACTTATGAACCGAAACATAATTTGTTGCTGCATGGCGATAAAAACTTGTATGCGGTTATAAAAACTTGTACACGGTGATAAAAACTTGCAAGATGAATTATTCCCTCAGGATAGTAAATTACAATTTTTCTGTAAAAATCCGAAATTTTTCAGGTACATTTTGTATTCAATAAACTTTTCATGGCTCAAATTTCCCACAAAACAATGGACCAATGCAAGCAGGAGTCGCATACATGCAGTTCACGAGTTTTAGCCACCAGTGACTTTTCCTGGCATGTGCGTTATACGTCGGTGCGCGCTATCTGTGTACTGAGATAACGAAGTGCATGGGTGCGCATTTTAAGCCGGAAAATACGGTAGATGGAGTGCTTACATTACTGTCTTCTTTATCTTTCCTATTTACTTCTTCTAACTCCTTTGGATGATAAGTGTTGCAATTTTTTTTTTTCAAATTTGACATTCTTGTAGGAGCACTTTCAGGAACCAGTGAAACTATTGATTTTTTAATCATATAATTTTTCACCATCATCATCTATGGTACAATGATACTCATAATATTTTCTATCTGTTGCGCGTATAAGGAATTCAAACACTGCTGGTTTTGATGCTTTTTGCCAATCTTATTTTTGTGGAAGGGCATTAATGGTCCAAAGTTATGTAACTTTTTAAATTTGTGAACATTCGAGATTTGTCTTAAATATAACATATCAGAATTGAATATTTCATGAAAAGGAAAAAAGACAGGATAATTGAATATCTGCAATAAATTAAATTAAAACATACAATATATATAGGACTATCAGCCATATGTGAAGAAGAAAATATAGAGTACCTTTAACCACTTCGGTACAATGACGTCCACATAGGTGGTGGGAGAGGTGAATGCAAGGGTAGTGGGTCAGGGGTTGGAGATGGTCAAAGAAAATGGAGTAAATTGGGAAATAAGCCAGTTGTTGTTTGCTGAAGACACTGCTCTTGTAGCAGGATCAGAGGAGGGATTGAGGAAGTTAGTGACAGAGTCTGAAAAGGTGTCTGAAAGAAGGAAGTTGAAGATAAATGTGAGTAAAAGTAAGGTGATGAGATGTACAAGGGGAGTGAGTGACAGCAGGCTGGAAGTGAGCATTATGGGAGAGAGAATGGAGGAAGTGGATAGTTTTAGATACTTGGGTGCGAATATGGTAGGAAAGGGAAGGGTAGGGGTGGAGGTAGAATGTAGATTGAGAGAAGCGAGTAAATGCCTTGGCAGATTAAAAATCTCCTCTTAGCATCCATTCCCAATTGTCTACTACTCATTACATTTTTTAACCCCCCCCCCCAGGCATTTACTTGCTTCTCTCAATATACATTCTACCTCCACCCCCCACTCTTCCCTTTCCCGTCACATTTGCACCTAAGTATCTAAAACTATCCACTTCCTCTAGTCTCCCTTAATACTCATTTCTAGTCTGCTCCCACTTTCTCCCTTTGTACATCTAATCACCTTACTTTTACCCACATTTATCTTCAACTTCCTTCTTTCGCACACCTTCCCAAACTCAGACATTAACTTCTTCAATCCCTCCTCTGATTCTGATATAAGCATAGTGTCGTCAGCAAGTAACAATTGGCTTACCTCCCACTTTTCTCCATTTTCTTTAACCTTCTCCTAACCACGACCTATTACCTTTTCATTTACCTGTTGCACCACCCCATCCATGTATAAACTGAACAGCCAAGGCAACATAACACATCCCTGGCAAAGTCCCATGTTTACCTCAAACCACTCACTATCTCCATTTCTGATTCTAACACAAGCTCTAATATCCCGTCCTTCCTCCATAGACATTCCTCTCTTTTGTAATGTCCCTTTCACCCCATCCATCCATCTCATCCTAGGACATCCCCTCATATTCACTCCTTCCACCTCTGCTTTCCATACTTCTTTTACTAATCTTTATTCACTCATTCTTTCCATGTGTCCAAACCATCCTAATACTCTTTTATCAACCCTATCTCCCAGTTCCCTTTCCACCCCTGTTCTCCTCCTCACCTCCTCATTTCTCACTCTATCCAGCCTAGTAACCCCTATCATACTTCTCAGCCATTTCATCTCAAACACATTCAAACTCCTCTCTTCCTCTCTCATGTTCCATGTTTCTGCCCCGTACAATGCTGTTGGCACAATCACTCCTTCATATAACCTCATCTTAGCATCCATTCACAGATGTCTATTTCTCATTACACTTTTCAATCCACCAAGACATTTACTCGCTTCTCTCAATCTACATTCTACCTCCACCCCCACTCCTCCCTTTCCTGCCACATTCGCACCCAAGTATCTAAAACTATCCACTTCCTCCAGTCTTTCTCCCTTAATGCTCACTTCCAACCTGCTGTTACTCTCTCCCCTTGTACATCTCATCACTTTACTTTTGCCCACATTAATCTTCAGCTTCGTTCTTTCACACACCTTCTCAAACTCTGTCACTAACTTCCTCAATCCCTCCTCTGATCCTGCTATAAGCGCAGTGTCGTCAGAAAACAGCAACTGGCTCACCTCCCACTTTTCTCCATTTTCTTTAATCATCTCCAACCCCTGACCCACTACCCTTGCATTTACCTCTCGCACCACACTATCCATGTAAAGATTGAACAGCCAGGGCGACATAACACATCCCTGACGAAGTCCCACCTTTACCTCAAACCATTCACTCTCTCCATTTCTAATCCTAACACAAGCTCTACTACTCTCGTAAAAACTCTTGACTGCTCTTAACGCAGTTTGGGAGGAAACGTGATGAAAGAATGATCAAATAAATGTGTGTAAAAGCAAGGTGATGAGCAGTACAAGGGGTGAGGGTGGCAGTGAGCTAGAAGCAATTCTTAAAGGTTTGGGAATATGGATAGTTATATTTAGTCACATTCAGCAGAAAGGAGTAGGGGCGGAGGTACACCATAGAGTGAGGAAAGCTGGTCAATGTCTTAGGCTTATGAAAAATGTTATGAGAAACAGGTCTCCAAAGATGGATGTAAAGAGAAGATTATATGAAGGGTGATTGTCCCTATGAAAATGTATGGGACAGAGGAATTTAATGGAGGTAGAAAGGGGAAATTTTAATGGGTTTGAGAAGTATGGTGGGGGTTATGAGGATGGATACAGTGAAAAGTGAGGTAGAGAGCATGAATGAATGGGAAGCTGGCAGAGATGGCTGGTGAAAGAATATTGGGATGGTTTCAACACATGGAAACAATGGGTGAGGAAAGAGTAGCAAAAAGTTTGGAGGGTAGAGCTGGATGGAGTGAACTTGCTGGAAAGACCAAGAATTAGGTGAATGGAGTAAAGAGGGCTTTGAGTAAATGGGGAGAGTCTGTTGAGTAGGGATGGGAGATGGCAAAAGATTGGTGTGTGTGGAGAATATTTGTAGTGGACTATAAACTGACATTGCCTTCTAGGATTTATCCTTATATTTTCTCTTTTTGTATGAGGGATAAGGAGGGACGGTAAATAAAGTGGTGGTGCACTGCTGAGAATGAGCTGTGTCTTGGTGCATGCTTCTGATCTAGGCAGCAGATAGGTTGGAAGGAAATAACAGTGAAAAGAGCGAGTTTCTGGGCATGTTCCAGAGACCAGGTAAAGTCATCATTGGGCATTACTTTCATGTGGAGGATGGTAAAATGTGAAATTTTGCATATGAAAAATGTCTGGATCCATACAATCTGGGTCATCCTGTAGGCTTTCAACTTCTTCTAGATAGCAATGCTGCCTTTTGCATGCACACTAGTGTTGATACCAATCAGTGATCTTGCCAGAATTAATATATATGGCAATACAACTATTGAATGGGTAAACCAATGCCCAACTCAAAAAATAAATAAATAAATAAATAAATAAATAAATAAATAAAATGAAATAAATAAATAAATATAAAGATACAAAATAAAAATAAAATAAATAATACTAGATAAATGAATAAATAAAACAAATAAGTAAGATGTTCAAAATGCTTGAAACACAGCATTTTAAGTATTCTTATCACTGCACAAATATTGGTGTCTTCCATGTTTTACTTGTACTATTTCAGCCCTACCTGCAAACACAATAATAATGCAATCCTTCCACTAGTTTTAAGTTAATCATACATATAAAGTATGTACATGCATATTGTATACATGTATATAAAATACCACTGGTTATACTCTAATACTAAGAAATATCAGATACCATGTATGCTAGAAACAAAAATCTGCTACTCCTGTAGAAAAAGTCATGTCTTACACAGGAACCTAAGATGTCCATTCCCTCCTATGGTATATTAACAGTAAAGCACAATACAACAGGACTGCAGGTTATCTCTAAAATCTCAGACATGCACAAAAGGCTATCTACCTCTAGTCACAATCCATACCTATTCCCTGCAGATATATCAATGTAACTCTTGGTGCAGAAGAAGAGCAACCAGTTGCCAAAAATCTGGATACTAAAGAAGTACACCACAAAGGTGGACAAGCCGCTAGCAACCAGCAGCTGAAGAGAGAGGAAAATAAAAAAAATCAGCAGCACCTCTTCTGAAAACAATGGGAAAACTACACAAATGAAAGTGAGAGGCTATATAATATCATACAAATTTAAAATCCTAAGAAAAATTCTGATGCTACAAATTATAACACTATAGCTAATCATACAATCTACAGAAAATAAAAGATACTGTGGCCATGAAAGACAGCAGTCACATAACTCTACCTATAATAATTAGAAAAAGATAAATTTGATGTAGAAAGCATACATACCTGATATGAATAGCAGAGTAGGAGAACGATGATAATAAACGTGGACATGGGGGCTGAACGAGATAGTGTTTCGAGAATGTGCTTCAACATAGTAATTTTGTCGGTGTTTGCAATTGCACTTACAGCTCTTCGGCAGCAACATAGTGTAGATAGCTTCATTCAGGAAATAACACAAATGAACCTGAAATCAGGGGATCAGATAGAAACTAAGCACTACATTTGACTAAACTACAGATTTTACATTGCAGCTTTGAAAGAAAATTTCTATGTCAACCGTCATTCACACATTGCATAAAATTACAACATGAATCTAATCACATGCTCCATTTATCTCTAATCTTAGTTTCACAAACAACCTGAGCATTTTTTTTTTCAATAGACCCTTCAGTATTGCAACACAACTTACTGACTTCACTAGTTACTTGCAGCTTGTCACTGTAATATGAACAGCCCCCCACGTATGTGGTGAACCTTAAAAGAATCCCTAGGTCCTAGGAAGTGTTCTCTTCTGTCACACAGTCATGGCTCGCCTTCACCCGGACATGTCAGAGCATGTTGAGCTAGTTCCACAGAGAACTGTGTTAGGATGGAGTGTACATGTGGTAGGAAATTATTAAGCTGGGTTTGCTTGTATACGAATATTTACCTAGTGCAAAGAAAAGGAACACCACTCATGGGGTCCAGTCTCTCACTTCTTTAGACATTAAGTCTGTTAGCTCCTCATTAATGACAGGTCATCCCTGTATCCTGCCCATTACCCTGGGACAGAAGCAATGTAGTAAGACACAGTGTGTATTTACCTAGTTGTATTATAAGGGAAGGGAGCTATGCTCGTAGTGACCCATCTTTATATCTTTCAGCATCTAGTTTGTTCTTAAAGTCTTGAATAGTATTTACACACACTGTTGGCTCATCCAACTTATTCCAGATATCCACCACTCTGTGTGGGAAGCTATTCTTTTTCAGATCTCTTCTATAACTATCCTTTATGAGTTTCTTTTCATGTCCTCTTGTTTTTCTCATGTCCCACTTAAATAAATCATCTCTATCTAGGACTTCCATTCCTGTCATTATTCTGTAGTCAGCAGATCTCTTTCTCTTCTTTGTTTCAGGGATGGTAGTTCAAATTTGGAAAATCTTTGTTCATATGTCAATTTGGAGTGTGGTGGTGCCATCTTTGTATTATTTCTATATACATACATATATCAAAGGCTTTTTCCCCCTTATAAGGAAGGTAGCCAAAAAAACAAATGCATAAAAACCACTCCCACCCATTCCATCCCCATCACACTCCACTCCCCTCCACCCTCTTATCTTGGCACCTGGATGACGGGTCATCCCTGCATCTTGCCCACTGCCCTGGGTCAGAAGCAGTGTCGCAAGACACAGCACATCCACAGCAAGGCCACTTCATTAAATCAGTGACCCCACCCTATCCCCTCATGCAGATAAGTAGACAGGGTGAAATCCCTTCCGGCTGCATCAAATTATTTCTTATACATACTACCCCATCCCCCACCCATTCCACCTCATGCATCACATCATCATCCATATAAAACCATTCTCCATTCACCCCTATCTTCTGTCCTCTCCCATCCTTCCTCAACAGACATTCTCATCTTTCCCAAAGCCTTTTTTACCCCATCCATCTATCCCATCCTAGGTCACCCCCTCATGTTCACTCCTTCCACATCTGCCTTCCACACCTCTTTTACTAGTCTTTCTTTACTCATTCTTTCCATGTATCCAAACCATCCCAATACTCTTTCATTCACCATAACTCCCAACTCCCTTACCACCCCTGTTCTCCTCCTCACCTTCTCATTTCTCACTCTATCTAGCCTAGTAACCCCTATCATACTTCTCATACACCTCATTTCAAACACATTCAAACTCCTTCTCTCTTCCTCTCTTGCGTTCCATGTTTCCGCCCCATACAGTATTGTCGGCACAATCACTCCTTCATACAATCTCCTCTTAGAATCCATTCACAAATATTCATTTCTCATTACACTTTTTAATCCACCACTACTTGTTTCTCTCAATCTACATTCTACTTCCACCTCCACTCCTCCCTTTCCTGCCACATTCGCACCCAAGTATCTAAAACTATCCACTTCCTCCAGTCTCTCTCCCTTAATACTCACTTCCAGTCTGCTGCCACTTTCACCCATTGTACATCTCATCACCTTACTCTTACCCACATTTATCTTCAATGTCCTTCTTTCACACACCTTCCCAAACTCTGTCACTAACTTCCTCAATTCCTCCTCTGATCGTGCCACAAGCGCAGTGTCTTCAGCAAACAACAACTGGCTTATATCCCATTTTTCTCCATTTTCTTTAACCATCTCCAATACCTGACCCACTACCCTTACATTTACCTCTTGCACCACCCCATTCATGTATAAATTGAACAGCCAGGGTAACATAACACATCCCTGATGAAGTCCCACATTTACCTCAATCTACTCATTCTTTCCATTTCTAATTCTGACACATGCTCTACTACTCCCATAAAAACTCTTGACAGCTCATAAAAGCTTTCCTCCTATTCCATGTATCTGCAATACCTCCCACAGTGCTTTCCTGTCTACTCTGTCATAAGCCTTTTCCAGATCAATAAAAGCCCAAAATACATCCTTACCTTTTCCTATAGCTTTCTCACATATCTGTCTTACCACAAAAATCTGATCTACACAACTCCCTACCTGTCCTAAACCCACACTGTTCCTCACCAATTACTCCCTCTGTTCCTCTCCTAATCCTCTCAAACAAGACCCTCCCATAAGCCTTCCCAACTACATTAAACAAGCTATTCCCCCTGAACCTACTACACTCACACTTGTCCCCTTTTCCCTTGTAAAGTGAAACTATACAGGCACTCCTCCAGTCCTATTTCAACTATGTATGTATCTGTATGGAAAAATGTATTTCTTCACATCCTTTAGACATGCAGTCTTAATCAGTTATCATGACCAGACTTTTATGATCCTTAATCCAGAGATCTCTTCTACAAATGTAATCTATCCCCTTTAGTGACCTGAATATTGTAATCATATCAACTCTTTCTCTTCATTCATTCAAAGTTGGTAGACCCAGTGGTTTAAGTCTTTCCTCATATGTATTTACCTAATTGTAGTATATAGGAAAGGAGCAACATCTCTCCCACAATCCTGTTGTCTGGTGACAGGTTTTCTTTTATCAACACTCCCAAATCTTTCTCATCTTTTGCTTTTGTAATGCACTTCCCAAGGAATAGTTTAAGGATGGTCTTTTGCCACTATTGCCTATTTCCAGTACTTTGCATTTTTTTAATATTAATCTTCATTTCCTATTCTTGGCTCCATGCAAAAATAAGTGTCTAGATCTTTTTGCAATAATGTGAGTGTGTGTGTGTGTGTGTTGTCAGGTAAGATATCAGGCAAGTCTGACAGGGAGTAATCATACATATTTGTAGTATTTACTACCAGCACCCATTTTTGTGTCTGCCTTGGGGATTTCAATTCAGGTTATCCTTGTTTAAACCAAGAGTACTACCCCTCAGCCACCTGGGGCTACCAGATTATGTTATGAATTATTAAAATAATTCTATTCAGCTAAAGGACAGGCCCAAGACAAAACGGGGTCTTGTACGAGACCATATTTTGTCTGTGCTCTAATTCTCAGCTTAAGTAAATCACCTGACATTACCCAGAATAAAATCAGTAACATCATCATTGTACACAATGGGTTAACATCCTACTGGAATACTGTATATCAATTTAAAAAAATCATGATTACATATTATTATCAAATAATCCTTAATTTCTACAACAAAATGCTTATAGTTGTGTCATTCAACAGACCACTGTCACAATACAATTGCAATCTTGTAACAACACACATGCTCATCACTTTGTGTAATCAAATATTTTCCAGTCATATATGATGACACCAAAATAACTAATGGGGCATTCTCTGTCAGATCAACAAGTGCCTAACACCATCATTTCCCCAATTTTGATGAAATTTTGTTTATATGTAGTTTTAGGGCTCTAAACACATTTCTGAATTTCTAAGGTCAATCTGAACAAATGTTCAGGAGATATTACTTCAGATATTTTGAGGTCATATGAGAGGTCACTTATATTTGGCAATCAATAACTAGGGCAATAAAAGTCAGTTATATAAATCTAGGATCAGAAAAAGACAAGAAATTCAAATATTAGTTTTAGAACTCTAGGTTGAAAAATAAAATAAAAAATCCCACTTTTTTAAGCAAAAATTTGAGGTTAAGATTTGACCCCTTGGGTATCAAAATTGAAAAAATTCATAGAAGAGAAAATTTAAGGCATAAGCTTTGGCTATAGATCAGTAAAAAGTTTGTTTATGCTCATAATTTACATATAATTAACACGTGTGAAAAATATATACAGTTGAGACATATAAATATGACACTCACTTGTGTTAATTAGATGAAAAATACTAGCATAAACAAACTTTTTTTTTTTTGCTGATTCTAATAGCCAAAGCTTATGCCTTCATTTTTCTCATCTATAATTTTTTTTTCAATTTAGATACCCCAGGGGTCAAATCTTGATCTCAAATTTTTGCTAAAGTGGAATTTTTTCTTATTTTTCAACCTAGAGTTCTAAAAATCTGATATTTGTATTCCTTGTCTTTTTCTGCTTCTAAATATATATATATATATATACACATTTATATAACTATGACTTTTATCGCCCTAGTCATTGATCACCAAATGTTAGTGACCTCTCATATGACCTCAAAATATCTGAAGACACAGCTCCTGAATGGTTGTTCAGACTGACTTTTGAATTTCAGATACATGTTTAGAGCTCTAAAACTGCTTATTAAACAAATTTTAGCAAAATCGGAGAGATGAGGGTGTCTCTTTTTTTTCTTTTTTTTATATCTCACAAATAATGCCTTAATGTCCCTGTGCAGAAATGACAAAACAGCTGCAAAAAACACCCAATCATACCAAGGCAACCTAGACTAGTGGCTTGGACAAAATTGAATGGAAGTCTCAAATCATTAGTGATTTTGCTCAACCCACGCATTTATGAATAAAAGAAATCTCTAAGAGTAAAAAAAGAATGGCAAACTTATTTCACTAGACATCCACCTCAAACACCTTGGCCTTCATGAATATTTTCAATCACTCCTGGGTGAACAGCAACATCCAAAACATCTGAAAAAAGTACTCATATAATACCAATAACTCAATCCATTTCCCCTAGTCTCTCTTGCAGAAGACCTCCAGGAAACTGGCAATAGCCTCCATCAGGAACCATAAATTACTTAGAGAGAAGAGATTTTATGTTGTTGTCTGGGGACTGTTCATGTGAGGCATAGAATTATGAGGTGTCTTCAGTGTGGTGGTTGCATCTGAGGCAGTTTGAATCTGAGGCCAGGCCTATTCTGTGTTGGTACTGCCTTAATGATGGATGGTGTCCTGGGTGCAAGCATCCTGTTGTGGTTCTTATCTTGTGTGGAAGGATTTTCTCTGTGGGACTTACATTTGGGGGTTATTGTTGGGGTACCAGTGTTGAGTTTGTTTTTATCAAAGGGCTTGTTGACTTACTTGGGTGTATTTACCTAGTTGTATCTTACAGGAAGGGGACCTATGCACATGGAGTCCCGCCTTTGTGTCTCTCAGTGTCTAGTTTACTCTTAAATTCGTGTATGGTTTTTGCACACACTATTGTTACGTCTAGTTTGTTCCAAGTGTCCGCCACTGTGTGGAAAACAGTTTTTTTCAGATTTCTTCTATAACTATCCTTTTTGAGAGTTTTTCCTTGTCCTCCTGTGTTTCTCTTGTCCCAATTTAGTAAGTCCTCTCCATCAAGTATTTCCATGCCTTTCATGATTCTATAGATGGTCAGTAGGTCACCTCTCTTCTTTGTTCCAAAGTTGCTAACTTCCATTTAGCTAGTCTCTCTTCACATGACAAGTTTGAAAGTGCTGGGGCCATTTTTGTGGTTGTTCTCTGGATTCTTTCAATTTTCTTTATATTCTTTTTGGTACTGGGAGACCATAGTGTAACAGCATACTCCAATCTCTGCCTTATTTGTGTGACTAATATCTTTTTAATCATTTCTTCGTCTAAACAGGTAAATGCCAATTTTATTGATCTTAGCAAGTTATAGGATTCTCCAACAATTTTGTTTGTTTATCAGAGGACAAGTCATTTGAGATAATTACTCCCAGGTCTTTTTCAGATCCCACTTTCTTAACTTCCTTAGTTCCAATTTTATATTGTCCTGATATTCTTTTTTTTTTCTTTACTTTTCCTGAACTCCATTGTGCTACATTTCTTAATGTTTAAGTCCACTTCCCACTTCTGACTCCATTTCCAAACCTTGTTTAGGTCTCTGAGGTGATTCACAGTCTGTTTCAGTTTTCACTTTCCTCAATAATTTAGAATCATTTGCAAAGAAGCTCTTGTAACATTCCACATCTTCATCCATGTCATTCATATAAATAGCGAACATTATTGTAGCTGATACAGATCCTTGCAGAACTCCACTAATCACCTCCTCCCAACCTAAACACTTTTCTCCCGAGTACTACTCTCATTTTCTTACCATGCAGGAAATCCCCCATCCAGTTTAGTAGGCTGCCTTGTATCCCTCCTATGTTTTCCTTTTTATTGTATGCGTTACTTTATCAAAGGCTTTTTGTAAGTCTAGGAAAGCACATCAGCCCACTCATCCCTTTCTTGTATCATATCTAGTAGTCTTGAGTAGAAACAGATTAAATTTGTGGTACATGATCTTCCCTGTCTGAATCCAAATTGTCTCGGGTTTATATTGTTTTCTTCCAGGTGTTTTACCCATCTATTCTTGATAATTTTCTCACAAATTTTGGCTACAGTACTTGTTAAGGAGACCAGTCTGTAATAAGTTGGTTCTTCCTTATTTCCTCCTTTATACATTGGTACAATGTTGGCATTTTTCCAGTTCTTAGGTATTTTTCCTTGAGTGAGCAACTTATTATGTTGTATACTTTGTCCATTAGTTCTTCTTTGCATTCTTTTAATATCCAGTGTGCAATTCCGTCCAGGCCATGTGATTTCCTAAAGTCAAGGTTCATTAATTGATCCATTATTTCCTTTTGTGTCATTATTATTCCCCCCATGGGAGATCACACTTCACTTCCTTCATCCCAATGCTGTACTTTTCTCTAGTGAAAACAGGCTTGAAGCGATTGTTCATGACTTCAGCCATTTCTAGATCTTCTGTATTTCCTTGGCATTGTTTCACCATTTCCTGTTTATTTTCAAGTTTAACATTCATCTATATAATAGTTTGGGTTGAACTTTACATTGATCTATGATGTCTTTTTCAGTTTCTTTATTCCTTTCTGCACACTTTTACATATTAATTTCTATATTTCATATATTTTTGCCATTTTCCAGGTTTTTTATCTTTTCTCCATCTTTTCCAAGCTTTGTCTCTTCTATCTTTTGCCTCACTGCATCTTCTGTTGAACCAACATTTGATATACACCTCTTGCTTCTGCCTTGGTACATTCACTCCATTACAGATTTCCATCAAGATTGCCAATTTCTCTTCCACTTTTGTCTCTTCAATGTAGAATTTTTCCAAATTTGCATTTTGAAATAATTTCTCAAATTTTCCAGTCAGTTTTGTTGTACATCAATCTTCCTCTTCTGTACTTTTCATTTCTCTCCATATATATTGCTTTCTTTAGTTCAGCGTCTATTAGTATGTGGTCACTCTTTCCAAATGGTCTTGTATTCAATTTCATCCACAATCTCAGGTTCTGTTGTAAATATTAAATCCAGTCTTGATGGTTCTTCATTACTTCTGTATCAGGTATTTTCATTGACCAATTGTGTCATTGTATGTTCCATGGTAATGTCCAGTAATACATTTCCCCATAGGTCCTCTCCACCCTTCACTGTCATCTCCCAACAGATTTATTTACAGTTAAAACCCCACATAAGTACCAATTTACCTCCGTCCTTTAGTATCTCATTTAATGAATACCTTGTATCATCTAATATTTTTCAATGCTCACTCTTTCCAAGAGCCCATTTTTGGGGGCACATAAATCACCACAAACTTTATACTTTTCATGTCTCTCTCTTTGACTTTTATCATGATCATTTCCACATTGTTTTTACCCTTAGTAACCTTCATTACATTTAAGTTTTTCTTGGCTAGGAAAATGATTCCTACTCCCTCTCATTTCTGTTTTTAATCCAATAATTGTATAACCTATATCCAACACTATTAGAGTTTCTTTGTTTCACAAATTTTGTATTAGGAATGGTTTTCAACAGGTTAGTCTTATTGTTGATTCTTTGATATGTGGGCTGATTGTCACATGAGTACCAAATGTTAGAACTAGAATTTTTGGGTTCCTTTCCAATGGAAGGCTTTGGCCATTTAATTCCACTATGCGTTTTTTTTTCATGGTAGTCAGGAGTGAGCAGTGTTGCTGTTGATTTTTCGAATGAAGCTTTCAATTTATTATTTCTGAGACAGTGTTCAAGTAGGTCAAGTGTTTTTTTGCTGCTATTTTGTATTTGTTGTGCTGGGTTTTATCATCAAGTCATCTGTATATGAGAGAACATGGGTTCAGGTTCAGTTCTGGTTCAGGAGTTGGTAATTCACTCATGACAGGATTGAACAGTAATGATTTTAGTACATGTACTGCACCTTGAGGGACTCCATTGTTTAGAATTTTTGTACCTGAGATATAGTTGTTTTGGGTTACTCTGCATTGTCTTCCTGCTAAAAAGTTGGTTAACCAGTTCTTGTCATTGTTAAGGATATGTCTTAACCATTTTGGATTGCACAGTATTCCAAGATAAAATCACTTCCAGGGTATGAACAGAGTACAGTACATCTGATTCCATTCAGAAGTAAGCAGGTGGCACTTAGGCTGCCTGATTAGCAGTGTAAACATGAACTAGTCAGAGGCACTCAACTCAAATTTTAAGTTTTTGCATCTGAACAAAAAATTATGGAGAATTTAGTTCATACCTGTGAATGTTTGTAAGTTGTGTGGTATAATGTCTGCATGTGTCTGGGGACCTTGTCAAAATCTTTGTTTACATCGATAGCAACCATAACTGTTCTTTCTGGGGGGAATTTCATTGAATTCTTCAAGTACTTATTATGTGATGCTTGTATGCAGAATGATGGTAGAGTGGCTTCCCTTGAAAACATGTTGATTCGGGGAGGTAGGTATTTCTGAGTTGCTTCTTACTGCAACACATCTTTCCATCACCTTAGATATTGTGGATAATAATGATGATGTGGGGTCCTGTGGTGGTTTATTTGGCTTCAAGATTGGTATCATATGAGCTCTTTTCCAGACATTTGGGATGTTTAACCAGGAGTAGTACCAATAGTATAATACCAATCCTGAAGCAAAACAAACCACCAGAGGACCCCAGGACCCAGGAACTGCATGTACAGCATTAGATCAATATCTGCATGTGTAATTCATGAGTTTTGTGCATGTTGGGCAAATGTGGGAGCTGGGTTGATTTTAATGTCCCCAGTTAAGAGAAAGTGAGGGAGAGCAATCACTCAAGTACTGATCTCATGTGAAAAAAAAAGAAAGATCTAAAAACTGATTGCAAGGAAGTGGAAGAGTGATATAATGAGCTTCTAGATCTGTTCCAGAGACCAAGTACCAGCTCTCTGGGGTCACACGTCCAAGAAGAGGAGGAAGTTGCAGCAGTTTGCTTTTGCTCTATGGATGGTATTTTGGTTGGCAATGGCACAATTCCACTTGCAGGCCATGGCTCCACCCTCGGAACCAGCACTGCCTGCAAGGCTGCGACAGTACCACCCAGAGGGATAGAAAAATATCATAAGTAAATACGCAGTTAAGTATTCCTCTACTAGTGGTGATTTGTCTCTGATATAGATGAATATTGTGGGACTCTGGTCCATAGGGGTGCTTCTAAGGTCCCCAAATTCTTGACTACACATAATTATGCAGTCAATACCCCAGTACAGGGGACTTTAAAAGAGCTAATGCACACAAACCTACCAATTAAGAGAAAAGATGTAGATCTCTATTGACAAGGTACTGGCACAGATTCCTATTTCTACAGTATGTGTCATTGATTACTATGGGGGCATAAAATTTAAATGTACAAACATGCACAATCTTTGCACTAATATTACTTAAACCATACAAAGGTGATTCTGAACTCCTCTAATAAATGTTTGAAATTCATACCATGGGTCAAAAATAAAAACTGGGGTTAACTTATCCTATAACAATAGAGTATAATGGGGGGAGGGGTTTAAAATGTTTTTTTTTATCATTCCACCATGATTCGTAAATGACATTACTTCTAGAACACTGACTACTCTAAATGTGATCTTCAGTGATTAATGCACTACCATATTCTGTCTTACAAAACCTTAACTTACAAAACTGTGTGGGAGTATGTTGTGTCATTGTGGGCAGAAAGAGAAGAAAATACGTAACTAGGGAATCCTCTTCATACAGGTGCCACTTCTGTAATGTCATATTAAATTGGCCATGAAATGAACATCCAAAATGTACTCCCTTAACCCAACAATTATAAAATAAAGTAAAATTTATACATATTTGGTTTCAAACAAATGTAAAAGTCTACTAAAATCTAGGTAAAAGCTTAGACCAGCGGACTGTAAGTGTACACAATACGAGATTAAACAATGCACCATCCATACTGCCATACACCAGCAGACAATTCTGAAATCAGTGACCATTGTCTGCTCAGTGTGGGAATTTAAAAATATGGACAAACATTTGGACTGCCATGTTTTCCCTGTTACACCCAAAATCTGTTACATGGAGATACAGTTGAGTTACCTGATGCATGAGTTTGTATGGAACATCATGATGCCAGGGCCCTAAATTAAAAAACAGCAGGTAAGTTTTCTTGCCAGCTGACCCATGAACCTCAGCTCACTCTTTAACAATTACTCGCCAAATTCCTGATTGTTCTGAGGTTGATGAAGGCCTAATGGACATAGTCAACAGCTGCATACTTTTGATGCTGTGTCAGACAAAGGCAGATTTTCCAATGGACAGTGGGAGTGACAGACAGGCCAACAGTGAAAAGGTGACTATGGACTATGATCCAGAATCAAATTGTAGTTTTCCCATTGGTTTAGTTATTTTTAAGACAATTTTTCTCAGCCACAGCTGCAATACAGAACCAATTAACCATACATTAGGGGACTCAACAGTATGTCAAATGGAGGTTCAAGAGTATATAAAATTTAGTTTAATATACATACTCAAATAGAGAAAGGAATGGGAGAACTTCACCTCCCATTCTGCAATTAACTTTGCATTAGCTGATTGAAGAGTAAGTTAAATGGAGGCCCAAGTCAAGAATCAAGACTTGACCCTCCATTTGATTATTTTGATTAAATACACATACTTATCAAGAAGGGATGGTAAAAGTTTCACTTTCCATTTTACACACGTGAAAAATACTTTGAGAATGCGATAGTGACTTGCTATAATTAAATCTTTATCCTTTGACCAATTCTCTGAGCAGAATATATCATGCTACTCACAAACCATACATCAGAGGACATTTGCCCATTTCATGTTGTATCCACTGACTTCCAAAGTAGACCACATTAAACCCTTTCTAGATTGCCCTTCCACATTCAAGATATTATATCAGTCAGAATCTTTAAAATGCTCCAGACAACTATTTATATATTGGACACAAATCTGAATTATATAGTAGGGGTCTGGGTATATTACATCACATCACACAAGATTCCACATGATCCATGCTCCCCTGCCTTGCTCAGTTCCCCTACATATCTTGGCCTTGCAAATATACTGTCAGTGCTCTTGATACCACATGTATTTTTGTATTGCATTTTTTCATACATTTCAGTACAGTATTATAATGTACTTTTAGTAATTATATTTTCTTATGAATTATACATGGTTTCTATTAGACTATGAAACACTAAAATTATTCATACTGTCCCACAAGATGAGTAGGGTAACATGGAAGAAGGTAAGAGTGAAAAAGTGCAAGAAATATGGGTGAAGTTGTTACAGAGATTTTGGACCCAGTCTAGAAGCAGAGTCAGCCCCTCAAGAATGTACCTCCTAATGGAGTTGACTGGTTTTAAAAAATGGGCAACTCCATCTTGCAGGATCACCATAGGTAGGTACTCTGCCTGTCGTTGGGCCTACAAAAAATTATTGGTAGTAACTGATACAAGTAAGACTTTTGACACAGTCCTAAGACACATTTTGTAAAAAAAAAATATATATATATATATTTATATATATATATATATTTATATATATATATTTATATATATATATATATTTATATATATATAAAAAATAAAATAAATAAATCATGGAAAACTAAATGAACAAAAATAACAGTTCACAAAAATGACACTAGAAAAACATTGATGTTTCAAGAAATTTAACATTTCAGCATCCATTCAGCCCCCAAAGGTGCCAAAAGACAAGACGTCTATTTATTACTTGTAAACACCACACTGGGAATACAGTACTATGCTTATGAAGGACAAATTTACTATCCACTCTCTGGATAAATAGGGGAATGAGGAACATGTTTCTGCCCCCCCCCAAAAAAAAAGGAAGAAAAAAAGGGAAACATGACTTTCATATCTAATGCTCTTCATAAGATCTCACAAATCCTCCGAGTGGAGTAAGACTGCTAATGAAATTCCAATATTGAATATAAATAATAATATAACCACACTTTGGACATTTTTCCAATTAGGTGAGGGTAGCTGATACGGTTTTGACAGGTGTGCTTTGACAGGTGTGCTTTGATTCAACAATCCGTCTTGTAAGAGAAAGAGGACCCTTAAGTACACAGACTGGGTAGTATTCAAGCATAATGCAACCACGGATATTTAACATGAAACTGACATTGTCTAATAGTTGTACATGTATTAAATACTAGCATAACCATTCCATAGAAAAAATAGATTTTTGAAATGCAAAAACAAAATCATTGAACAACATGTTTGCATGATACTGGAATGATATCAGACTAACAGAAAGGAGATATAGTAAAGTTAAATGGGTCAATGATTAAATGTGATAATTATTCTCTTGGAAATTAGTCTTTAATGGTAATGTTATTCATGAAATCATACACTTGAAAAGCAGAAGCCTAACACACACCTAATCATGGTAAAATTCCAGAATCACGCAAGCACAGATATCTAACAACTTACTTTGTCCAATACAATAGGTAATCTATTCTAACCTCACCTAATGTTTCCATTCCATAATAAAAATAGATCTTTCACTTGCAAGAAATGAAAGAGGTGTTTGCATGATACTGGTTTACGAACTGTCATTCTTCCTGTCATACACACATGCCATCAAACCTATGCTTTAATTTTCACTTCGAGAAATTATACCTAGGATCGGTACAATGAGAAAAAAATATCGATACATAGTAACATACAGCAGTTCGTACAGTTCAAACCACTTATCTCAATTTTAGCTGTTTCACCGTTTGAACCAGTGCCATTATTACTTGGTTACAATTAGTATGTTTTAGAACTTCAAACTGAGAAATGTTTTCAGCTGTCCTTACCACAATAACGATAATTTCAACGGTGTTGACAATCCGTAGCGCGAGGCGTTCCCAATCTGATCACTGCGCAGACTGATGTAAACAAACAATACGAAAAAAAATTATTCCATGTTGTATCGATGAAATATTTTCTATATTACCATTACTACTTTTGAAATTTATATCCTGCAACTTACTCCCATCAAGTATATGTGTAAAATCATGAAATTCATGTTCTATTTTCAATTACCCTGCGCAGGACGGTTTACGGTATCGATCCATGTGTCGTCGGGTGATACTTGCTATTCAGTTCTTTTGGTCCCTCTTGTTTATTCCTTCTGTATTTTACCCTAGCTTCTTCTAAGTAATGTGGATGAGTTGAAGGGAGCCTTGAGTAAAATGAGAATGTCTATTGAACAAGGAAGGTAAAGGATAGGTGTGCGTGGACCGTGATTGTGAATGAACGATACATTGACAAGGCCCGAAATTCTCTTTATATTCCACGGTTTTCTCAGATAACAAAAAATCTGTCAGTCATAACATGGAATCTTGTATACAACCCCTTTGTTGTTAGGTGGGCTATTGTAGAAGATGGTCTCCTTAATAGTGTTGTTGCATCTTTATAGTACCCTAACACCCAATTTCTTTTGAAATGGAAGAACCAGTCTTACAATTATTGTCTTCTTAAGTTCCTCCTTGGTAACGTTTCTTGGTGGTGTTGCGACACTGGTCGAGAATATGAAGATATAATTTTTCCCCATTATTCTGGGTGGCTCTTATTTCTTCATATGAAATACGGGTCCGTTACCTTGCACACTCTCAATTACATAGCAGTACAAAGAGATGTTTACATTAATATGATGTTTAGAATAATAATGAACATATAATAGACAATATGGGTTCACTATAAAATTTAGTCTAATACTCCCGTCCCTCATCAATTCTAAATTTTGGAAGGTAAACAATAGTTAACACAACAATGTTTTCGGAGATCATAGTTGTTAGGTGCATTATTAATTCGCGAAAATTCTCAATTATTGAATATGTAATCGGATATGGCATCTACTATTTTATACAATTTCGACTCTATGTGAAGTGCTCACCATCTCCAACCGCCACTATGCTAATTACCCAGTCACCACCCTACCTAATCTCATTGGCGCCACCAAATGTGAGGCCAGCCCGCTGGCTGAAAACAAGGCGGTCAGTCTTTAAATAGACAGTAACATGACGAAGGTACGCATTCAATATTTAAATACCCTCCATCAGTTCGAGAAGAAAAGACTGGAAACAGGAAATATATACATTTTTGACCTTGGTGTACAGAAGGACCCTCGTCGCCAATGAGATGGAAAGAAAGAAGACTACTGTTTCCTACTTATACAATCTGGTACAGCACCAGCAGCAGAGGTTAGGAAAGGTATCCATTGAGTAACTGCACCCGACCGCTGTTCACCTTAGGACCTGAGGTAACTTCGGCACCACCGTGTATGTGATACATCAGCTTTCTCCGGGTCTCATCACTGCAGTGGCATACCACGGACAAAGTCTCCTGCCTTCATGTATGAACAGTTCTGGACCACCGAAAACCATGAAAAAAATATAAAAATAAATAAATAACGATCTGCTTGAATCCACCCTTCACGTACAAGAGACGTGGTAGGCCTGAGCAGTAAGAGAAAACATGCCCATTACAAGGGTAACTTTAAACTTAAGTGCCATGGAGCAAGGACGTTCACGCATTTCTTCCGTTTAGTCCAGACTTCCAAACATTTTGGACAGGAATTTCCCCAGTCACTCTAGTTTTGTGAAGATCAAAGGATTACAAAGGCCGAGCATGCCGACAGGAGACCTTTTGACCCATATCTAGGTCGGATGCGAAAAAATCATAATAATGATAAAATAATAAATAAAAACTATAATAATGTAAATAAATAAAATGCATAAATAAATGCATAGGTATAGTTAAATAATAAACAAACAGGTAATAGTAAATAATAATAAATTGACATATAACTAATAATAAATGAAAATCAGACAGACAAATGATAACAAAACAAAAACAAATAATATAAGTAAATTATAATCATTACAGCATCTTGCTTAGGTGTTTATCTGAATGATTTTTAAAGGTTCGAACTAAACTACATTGCACTACCTGTGCAGGAAGTTTATTCCATTAATTAACTACACGGTTGGCAAAGTTGTTTCTACCTACTTCCAAATTGAATCTATTTCCGGACAGCTTGAGACCATTGTTTCTTGTCTGATTCTCATTGATTGTGAAAATCTTGTCACTTTTGATGTTGTCAATTCCCTTTAACATCTTAAAGACCTGTATCAAGACACCTCTGAGTCGACGCTTTTTTAGGGAAAACAGATTCATATGTTTTAGTTGATTTTCGTATGATTTATTTTTTATGTTTGGAATCAGTTTTGTGGCTCGCCGTTGTACTTTTTCCAATTTGTCAATGTCTTTAATGAGATTCGGTGACCATACGGAAACAGCATATTTCAAATGTGGACGAACTAACGATTTATATAGCTTGTTAATGAGTGATGGACTTTTGAAATAAAAATATCGCGCAATCAGTCCTAGAATCTTATTTGCTTTCTCAGAGGCTGAAATACACTGCTTGGATGATTTGAGGTCGTTACTGATAATTACGCCGAGATCTTTTTCACTATCCACTTTTGTTAACGAATTTCCAAATAACTTGTAATCGTACTTACTGTTATTTTTACCTATGTGCATTACCTTGCATTTACTTGTGTTAAATTTCATTAGCCACTTTTCAGACCATTGCTGTAATTGATCTAAATCTTCTTGAATATCTAATTGGTTTGAGTGATCATTTGCCACTCCGCACAGTTTTGTATCATCAGTAAATTTGGAAACAGTAGATTTTAGTCCATGGTCTATATCATTTATATATACTATGAATAGAAGTGGTCCAAGAACGGAACCCTGAGGAACTCCACTTGTAACATTTTTCCATCTAGAAGTTTTTCCATTTAAAACAACTCTCTGTTTTCGACCATTCACCCAATTACTAGTCCAACCTAATAGGCTACTACTTATTCCGTGTAAAGCTAATTTAGTAAGTAGTCTTTCGTGTGGGACGGTAGCAAATGCTTTTGCAAAGTCTAGATATATTAAATCTATATTGTTACTTTTGTCATAATTCGAGATAACTGTGTTGTTGAATTCGAGTAAGTTAGTCACGCAAGAACGTTTCCGCCTGAAACCATGCTGGCTATCATTTATCAAACGGTTACTTTCTAAATGATGTTCGATAGCATCTCTGATAATGGTGTTTTATTAACTTTGAGTTTATCTATACACCTTTTAATTTTTTCTTTTGTTATATTTACCGTAGTAAGTTTACCCTAGACTTTTCACAGGTTTCAGTTTGGAATTCACTTTGAGGTGTTTCGTTTACGAATACCGAGCTAAAATAATTGTTTAAGATATTACACATTCCTTCATTTGAATATTCAAGTTGACCGTCATCAGATAATAGTGGACCAATGTGATTCCTAACAACCTTTTTATCTCTAATGTAACTATAGAATTTTTTTGGATTCTCTTTGGATTTATCAGCGATGTTCATTTCATATTGTCGTTTTCTTTTTCTTATTGTCTTTTTTAAATATCTCTGTATTGATACATAACTTTCATAGTCATTAGATGCACCCGAGCACTTATATTTCTTATAGGCCTGTCTCTTTTTAGCAATACTTTTTTCAGTTTATTTGTCGAGCCACTTTGGGCGAGCCTGATTTGGGGGACGTCTGTCCTTAAAAGGAATGTAAGTATGAATCATCTTAGTGAGCGTATTTTGAAATATTTCCCACATCTGATCTACAGGTCTTTCGTTTAAGTTTGCCTCCCAATCTGTAAGCTGAAGCTCCTGGCGTAGTCCTATGAACTGAGCTTTACTGAAATCGGGTATTTTAGCAACACAAGTATCTATTCTAAAATTGTTTAGGAGTTTGAATCTAACTAAGTTGTGATCGCTATTTGCAACAGATTCACCGACTTCTACATCAGCTACCATGCTTTCGCAGCTAGTGATCAATAGATCGAGTAAGTTTCCATATCTTGTGGGCTCTTTTACATGCTGAATTAAGTATTTGTCACCAAGAAAATCAATCAAGCGACTACCTACATGGCCATGTTCAAGGGTCATCCAATCAATGTCAGTAAAATTGAAATCACCCATTATCAATAAATCCCGGTTGCAGAAACTAGACAGTTCTTGAAATAACAGTTTGTCGTCTGCTAATGATAATGTCTTTGGCCTATATATTACACCTATATTCATTTTTTGTCCATTTGTTTGGGTTAACTCAACCCGCAAACTATCATATGCATCCTGTTTCACTTTCTCTAAAACACAAGCATGATCCTGATGAAAGTGTTTAAATCCCGCAATATTAAATTCTGCTTGGAACTCTGTACTATTACCATGTCTCAGTTATTCCTATCATATCGAGATTTTCGCTTTTGACATACGCCTGTATTTCTTGAAATTTGTTCCTAATACTACGAGCATTAAAGTACATGGTTTTAAGAAACTCGTGATTATTTCTTTTTGACACATTTTGAGTTTCAATATCATCTCTTGCATTATCATCTTGTTTTTTATTTATACCTTGCTCTATATTATTATTTGGTCCTTCATTGACATTCAATGCCTCATTAACATTTCAAAATTAACATTTCCCCCATCACGGACATCTGGTCGATCACGGTCATCCGATCTCTTTTGTACATTTTGTCCCCCTACATCACCGTGATTCACGCCGGCCTCCCGTCGTTCATTGACATTATGTCCGGCATCCCTTCCTAAAATTATATTTTGTCCTCCAGTGACATTATATCCTACCGTAATATTTTTTCCTCCACTATAATTACATCCCATCGTGATCTTTTGTCTTCCACTGTCATTACATCCTATCATGATATTTTGTCCTTCATTGACATTCTGTCCGGTATCCCTTCCTAAAATTATATTTTGTCCTCCACTGACATTATATCCTACCGTGATATTTTCTCCTTCATTATCATTACATCCTATCGTGATATTTTGTCCTCCACCATCATTAATTCCTATCGTGATCATTTGTCCTCCACTGTCATTACATCCCATTGCGACATTTTGTCCTATGACATTACATCCTAATGTAATGTTATCATATATTAACCTTATTTTTCTAATCTTTATTTCATTTTTCTCTCTTATGAAATAATATAATCTGATTATGTAAAACATTAAATTCACTACTTTGAGAAATTGGATTATTATGAATATTTGGTGCCCCTTTAAATAGATTGGCATTCTTCCTAAATCTGTTAGAGTTAAGTTTTATTTAACATCATTCAACTGGGGTACTGACTGCATGGTATTATGAAGCCAATGTATATTACTGTTTTGAGTTGCCCCTATAGACTGTAGCCACACAAAGTAAGTTTGAGACAAAATCCCTACCCGTAGAGGAGTGATGCTGCTTTTGTACTACAGCTGTTCCTCCTTTATTTTGTTTCCCTGAAACTGATCTTTATCACTTCTATGACCATCCCCTATGGTAGTAGGGGTTGGGGTGGGAATTCTGCCACCATGACAATGCATGTTATAAAAGGCAATTCAGGAAGATAAAATTACGGATTCCAGGATCCTGTTATGTCTATGTACATCTAATGAAAAGTCAAGGCATAAGAGTGTCTGTAAGGAGGACTCCAAACAGAACCCTAATGTTTGCTTCATCAAATGTGCTCGGTTGTGGTATAGATGAAAGTAAAAGGGAAGAGATTGACAGTATGTGTGTGAGAGATAATAAATGTGTCAGCATTACCTGAAACTAAGTTGAAGGGGAAGGATGAGTGTGAATTTGGTATTGTGGTGGGGAAGGTGTTAGGAATAAGGAGAGGAAGAAGAGGCCTGTCTTTGCTGGTAAGAGATGAATTAGGAAAGTGCAAGGTGGAATGGAAGTGCCTTCAAAGTTATTCTAGTGACTGCATACGGTCCTGGTAGTGAAAAAAGTAAATATGATGGTAATTTTTTATATATATTCTAAATGAATCAAGAGTTTTGGGAAGAATATAAATGTAGTGGTGTTGAGTTATCTCAATACTAGCATATGAAATAAAAAGAGCAAATATTAGAAACATCTGAGGTGTCAAGTGAGAATCATTGTGTAGAAATGATGTTGGAGATGTGTTTAGAAAGGGGGTTTAAGACAGCAGTGTTTAAGAAGAGATCCAAACATAAATACACGGGGCAGGGTGGTTGATAGGGCATTAATGGTGTATGTAGTGGTATCCAAAGGAAGCACTGGAAGAATTCTGGTCATTCATGTTTTCAGAGAATATATATATATATATATATATATATATATATATATATATATATATATATATATATATATATATATATATACATACATACATATTTACATATATAGGTATTTGTTCAGTTTTGCACATGGACACAATAAAGCAATAGAAAATTAAATATAAATTTTGCAAATTATAATGTATGAACGTAATATGCGATTTTCTTGGCGGAAATAAAACTAAAAAATACCTTGCTACAAGCAAATATATTAACGAACGGAGTCGCTAGCATAGGATCGGGACGCCATCTTCTCTGTCAAGTGTTTGTCGTCTGCCCGGTCTAGTTCAAATGTCAGTTACAAGGTGTACGGCCTCGGTACTTCCGGCAGTACCTCGCGAGGTACATATTCTTGAAGGAATGCTATGGAGCTGAAATCTATGCATGCTTTCAAACTGCAAGAACACTATATACCCCGCACTCTGAGTGATTGAACAGCCCGCCAACGTCTCTCACGACGACAGCGACGAGGACGATCCGGATGACCTATAAATTGCAGGTACCGATTTAATAAACACAGGTTAGGTTAGGTTAGGTTAGACGAATTTATCATCCTTTCATTTCTTCGACGTCGGCATCTACCATGACAAACATGGCGTACCATTCGTCCAGTGCGACTTCGTTACTTACGAAATCTATTTTAGCAACTTTTTTGTTTTTTATTTCCGCCAAGAAAATTGCATATTACGTTGACACATTATCATTTACAAAATCAATAATTAATTTTCTATTGCTATATTGCGTCCAGGTGCAAAACTGAACATTTACCCATATATATATATATATATATATATATATATATATATATATATATATATATATATATATATATATATATATATATATATATATATATAATTTCCGACAGTTGTCCCCGTACTCGAACCCAGGACTTGTACGTAAGCAAATCAATGCTTCTACCACCCACGCTATCGAGGCTATAAAATTCTTCAACTTCGGGGATAATCTACACCCGCAGGATTTGAGTCGACTGCTAACTGCCGTCCTAATCTCAATTTCACGAAGGACCAAGCCGACCTATTGGTAGTGGTGAAAAAGGAACGTATCCTTGATGGACTTTCGTCGTTGTAATACCTGAATAGAATCGCTAATGACGACGATGTCAATCACATAATTTCCGACAGTTGTCCCCGGACTCGAACCCACGCTATCGAGGCTACAAAATCCTAAAATCACGGGGTTTATCTAGACCCGCAGGATTTGAGTCGACTGCTAACTGCCGTATGTATGTATGTATATATGTATGTATGTATTTACCTAGTATTTACCTAGTTGTATTTTGCGGGAAGGGGAGCTATGCTCGTGATGTCCCGCCTTTGTATCTTGCAGTGTCTAGTTTGTTTTTAAACTCATGAATGGTTTTTGCGCATACTATTCCATTGTCCAGTTTGTTCCAAGTGTCCAAAACTCTATGAGGAAAACTGTTTTTCTTCAGTTCTCTTCTATAGCTATGTTTTTTTATTTTCTTTCCATGTCCTCTTGTGTTTCTTTTGTCCCAGTTAAGTAAGCTCTCACTATCGAGTACCTCTGTGCCTTTCATGATTCTGTAGATGGTCAATAGGTCACCTCTCTCTCTTCTTTGCTCCAGTGTCGGTAACTCCAGTTTAGCCAATCTCTCTTCGTATGATAGGTTTGCAAGTGCAGGTGCCATTTTTGTAGCTGCTCTTTGGATTCTTTCTATTTTCTTTATATTCTTTTTGGTACTGGGGGACCACAATGTCGCTGCATACTCTAATCTAGGCCTTATCAATGTAACCAATATTTTTTTCATCATGTCTTCGTCCAAGTATGTAAACGCCACTTTTATTGATCTTAGCAAGTTGTAAGTCTCCCCGACAATTTTGTTAATCTGTATATCATAGGACAAGTCGTTCGTGATAATTACTCCCAAATCTTTTTCGGATCCTACTTTCTTTACTTCTTTGGTTCCAATTGTATATTTTCCTGATATTCTGTTTTTGCTTTTTCCAAACTCCATTATGCTACACTTCTTAGTATTAAAGTCCACTTCCCATTTCTGACTCCAGTTCCATACCCTATTTAGGTCTTCTTGCAGTGCTTCACAGTCCTCATCAGTTTCTATTTTCCTTAGCAGTTTGGCGTCATCGGCAAAGAAGCTCATGTAGCAGTTCACGTCCTCATCCATGTCATTCATATAGATAGCAAACATTATTGGTGCCAGCACAGATCCTTGCGGTACTCCACTGATCACCTCTTTCCAGTCTGAATATTTTTCTCTGAGCACTACTCTCATCTTTCTACCAGTCAGAAAGTCCTCTATCCATTTTAGTAGGTTTCCCTGTATTCCTCCTATGTGTTCCAGTTTTTTTAGTAGTTTTCTGTGTGGTACTTTGTCAAAGGCTTTTTGCAAGTCTAGGAATGCACAATCAGCCCATCCATTTCTTTCTTGCACTATGTCTATTAGTCTTGAGTAAAAGCATATTAAGTTTGTGGAGCATGATCTTCCTTGTCTGAATCCGAATTGTCTTGGGTTTAATATGTCATTGTCTTCCAGATGTTTTACCCATCTATTCTTGATTATTTTCTCACAAATTTTGGCTATGGTGCTTGTTAGTGATACTGGCCTATAGTTGGTGGGTTCTTCTTTGTTTCCTTCTTTGTGTATTGGTACAATGTTAGCGTTTTTCCAGTCCTCGGGTATCTTTCCTTCTTTGAGTGAGCTGTTTATTAAGATGTGTATTTTGTCTGTTAGTTCTTCTTTGCACTCCTTTAGAATCCAATTTGCAATATATATGTATGTATGTATATATGTATGTATATATATATATATGTATATATATATATGTATATATATACATATACACTGCATGGTTCCCAGTGATCAATTTATATATATTTTTTCAACCACATCACTTTTAATTCCATGCCATCGCAGTCGAGACTGAGAATCGCTCGATGGAGGCATCCGTTGGAAATTGAAACGTGGACGAGCCGAGGATTCGAACCCAGCTAACCCGTAACAAAGTTACAGTGACGTAAAGATATCTCTTGATAGCGTATTGGTTTACGTCACTGTAACTTTGTTACGGGTTAGCTCGGCTCGTCCACGTTTCAATTTCCAACGGATGCCTCCATCGAGCGATTATCAGTCTCGACTGCGATGGCATGGAATTAAAAGTGATTTGTGGTTGAAAAAAGATATACATACATACATACATATATATATATATATATATATACATATATATATATATATATATATATATATAAGGGGGAGGGTGGAGGGGAGTGGAGTGTATTCAGGGATGGAATGGAAGGGAATGATTTTATGCCTTTTTCTTTTTTGCTACCTCCCTTGGTATATGTATGTGTATATATATATATATATATATATATATATATATATATATATATATATACATACAAACTAGAACATTTGTGCAGCAACAGCCGATGGAAGGAAGTTGGGAGGCACGAACTGATTACAAACCTATCATCACTCAGATTGACAAAAATACAAGAAGAAGCTCTCTCCCTAGGTCTGAAGTTCAGCACGGGCATTAACCACAAAACCACGGCCGACTATGTTGAAAAGAACTATAATTGGAGGGACAATGAATTAGAGAACGGATTCAAACAGGGTCTAATACTATGCTGCCCACTAGCCTCGAGAAAACGTGAGCCAGCCATCCCCAGAAGGTACACACGTGCACTAAAAGAACTCCGAGACAACAACGACATCTTGATCACAACAGCTGATAAAGGCGGAGGTATAGTGATCCTTGATAAATTGGATTACGTACGCAAAATGGAGGATCTCTTATCCGACCCGTCCACATGCACCAAACAAAACATCGGCAAAGCAAAAGAGGAAGCGGAACAGTTCAACAAAACCACAAGAAAGATTTTGAAGAGAACCGAGAAGGGTAAGAAAATGTTACATCTCTTAGAAGAAGACCCCAAGATACCGACCTTGAAAGGACTCCCCAAGATCCACAAACAGGAGATACCGCTTAGACCCATTACTTCAGGTTAGCTAAAATCCTAGCCAAACCCCTATCGTCCGCCCTTGGTAACATCAGTAGTACGCATCTCCAAAATTCCACAGACTTAATCGAGAAACTCAACAACATAGACTTTTCACAGAAAAGATTAATCAGTTACGATGTAACATCGTTATTTACCCATGTCTCCATAAAAGGCGCCATCAACGCTATCAAGGAAGCACTACAAACCATCGACGAAAATAGCCTACCGATCTGCAAAAGAGACTACATGCAGCTCACAGAAAAATGTATGAGATTTGGCTCTTTCAGATTTGACAACCAAGAATACCATCAGTTGGAGTGCAGTGGCAGCAAACCTCTACCTAGAGGTATCAGAGAGGGATCACTTTTTAAAAATCCTCCCAAAGGGTTCACATTGGCTAAGGTATGTAGATGATTGCCTATTCATTTCCCCTGCAGAGACAGTTACTGAGGAGATTTTGTCAAAGTTAAATGAAGTAACTGATAATATATAATTCACTATGGAGATTGAGTCCCTTGGTCGCCTGCCTTTCCTCGACACGGAGATTATTAGAAAAGATAACAAAGCACATTTTAGAGTTTATAGGAAACCTACCAACAAAGATGACCTATTACATTTTTACAGTGCACATGACGAACGAACCAAAACAGGAGTGGTCATCGGTTTTTTCCTCAGAGCTCTGAGGATCTGCAGCAAGGAGTTCCTCGAGGAAGAAATCCGCCGCGTCACAAACACCTTCACATCACTGGGATATCCAGAGGGCTTACTATCCACTTCCCTAAGTAAAGCTCAAAACATCAGGCAACGGAGAGAACCAGTAAACAGACAGGACAAACAATACCTAGTCGTACCGGGCTCAGAATTTTCACGCACACTGGGGGATGCTGTACGCCCACTAGGACTAGAAATAGTGAATGACACGGGAAGGAGAATCAGACAACTAGTAACACCAACATCAAAAACAACAAACGACCTCAGCGTCATATATAGGATCCCATGTGGCAACTGTGACAAGTCATATTATGGTGAGAGTCACAGGGGCCTACATGCCAGAGTAAGAGAGCACAAGGCGGACTTAAGGTACCACCGCCTCTCAAACGCGATGGTGGGCCACGTGGATCAGGAAAGACATCTTCCCGACTGGCAACAGGCAGAGGTAGTAAAGAAAGGTCTATCAAAAAGACAAAGGAAGGTGATTGAAGCCCTATACATAACAACCAATGCCAACATAAACCAAAAATTAGGGGATATAAAATGGGAAAAATTCACAGCTCAATACGCAGCCATAAGAACCTGCCCCAGAACAGCGCCCACATAGAACGAAAAACTCCATCCGGTGCCCAAACGTCCGCACTTCCTGGATTGAGGGCTTGAGGCCGGTCAGTTCGTATTTCTATCTTTATTCTTATTTTTATTTTTATATTTTTATTTTATTTTTACTATATATTTCTTAGGCATTTATTTATTTATTCATTGTTTTATTCTTGTTTCATTTTATATTGCTTCATTTTAAATTAAATTACAATTTATTATCTTAAGTATAAACTAATCTATACCTTAGGTCATACAATGATGTGTCAAAGAGAACGTTGCCCACTTCACACTATTATTATTATTGTTATTATTATATTTTTATTCTGTCCGAATATGTCCAAATATGTTATTATCCATTTATTTATTTATTTATTTGCAGTACCATATGTAAAACTGTACCATATATGTATATGTACGTATTTTTTTTTATAACATTCTGTCACACAACGATATGCGATGAGATGTCATGTCACTTTAAATAAGCGCATTTTTATTTATTGTTATTTATATTTATATTTGTATTTGTATATTTATTTATATTTGTATTTTCATTTTATTTAATTTTATTTATCTGGATATTTATCTTTATATTATTTAATACTATAAGTTATCTTATGACACTTTTTAGGATTCCCACATTTTTACACCACTCACTTCACTTACACTGTCACACCCTCGATCAACATTCCACACACACCGGAGCTGTTTTATAATAACATCACAACAATCTATTGTATACTATATTATCACTATTGTCCATTGTATCAAAAATTAGAAACCATTGAACAACCAAATGTAACCCACCTCCAAGGAGGGAACGCGGTCTTACTCAGAATATGTATACCGCCAGCTTCACTCCAGAGTCACATTCCTCTGAAGAAGCATAGAGCGAAACCGGTCAGGAATAAACTCAAGAACTCGGAACTAGACCCGTGACTTCTTTTTCCACCTTAATCAACTTGTCACAATGTACCCACATATATACATAAATATATATATATATATATGTATATATATATGTATACATATATATATATTAGACATATATTTATACATATATATATATATACATATACATATATATATACACACACATATATATATATACATATATGTTTATATATATACATATATGTTTATATATATACATATACATATATATATATATACATATATATGTTTATATATATATACATATATGTTTATATATATACATATATATTATATATATATACATATATATATATATACATATATTTTTATTTATGTATATATATATATGTTTATATATACAGTATATATAGGGGAGTCATATGAGACGTACAAAGAAAAGAAAAGAGAAGTAAAGCAAAAGGTAAAGGAGGCAAAGAGGAGAGCAGATGTGAAATGGGGTAGGAGTATGACAGAAAATTTTGAAAGTAATAAAAAGATGTTTTGGAAAGAAATTAAGAGAGGAAGAGGAGGCGAATCAAGTAGGGAAGAAAAGGTAAAAGGTACAGATGGAGAGTTGATAATGGAAGAGATGGCAGTGAGGGGAAGATGGGCAGAATATTTTAGGGAGTTGCTGAATGTGAAGGAGGATAGGGAAGGAAAGATAGCTGCAGTGGGAAATACGAAGAAAATGAGAGTGATGAATGAGGAGAATGGAGGAGAAATAAGGAAGGATGAGGTGAAGGCAGTTGTAAAGATGATGAAAGCAGGTAAGGCACCTGGTCTGGATGGATGTCATGCAGAATGTCTAAAAAAGGGAGGTTCAGTGATGGTGGACTGGTTGGTGAGATTATTTAATGTTTGCTGGAGAGAGGGTAGAGTACCGGAGGACTGGAGTAGTGCCTGTATAGTTCCTCTTTACAAGGGAAAAGGGGACAAGTGTGAATGTAGTAATTTCAGAGGGATTAGCCTGTTGAGTGTAGTAGGGAAGGCTTATGGGAGAATCTTAATTGAGAGGATTAGGAGAGGAACAGAGGGAGTAATTGGTGAGGAACAGTGTGGATTTAGGACGGGTAGAGGTTGTGTAGATCAGATCTTTGTGGTAAGACAGATATGTGAGAAAGCTATAGGAAAAGGGAAGGATGTTTTTTGGGCTTTTATGGATCTGGAAAAGGCTTATGATAGGGTAGACAGAAAGGCACTGTGGGAGGTTATGCAGATTTATGGGATAGGAGGAAAGCTTTTGGGAGCTGTCAAGTTTTTTTATGTGAGTAGTAGAGCATGTGTTAGGATTGGAAATGGAGAGAGTGAGTGGTTTGAAGTAAAGGTGGGACTTCGTCAAGGATGCGTTATGTCGCCCTGGCTGTTCAACTTATACATGGAT
This sequence comes from Oratosquilla oratoria, assembly GCF_046742065.1. Classification (NCBI taxonomy): domain Eukaryota; kingdom Metazoa; phylum Arthropoda; class Malacostraca; order Stomatopoda; family Squillidae; genus Oratosquilla; species Oratosquilla oratoria. The sequence continues at coordinate 16,259,206 of NC_134796.1, forward strand.
GGGGTGGTGCGAGAG
>NC_134796.1:16264220-16276720 GCF_046742065.1 Oratosquilla oratoria
CATAAAACAGGAAGGCAACACAGAACAAAACTCATTTACATACCAAAAGCCTTCTTCCCCTTGTAAAGTAGGTAGCCAGCCAAGGCATGCTCCCACTTGCATCTCATACCCATCTCTTTCCCTTTTGAAAACCTCTGAGCTCCTCGTAGATGAAGGGCCATCCATACCACTGCCAGTTAGAGGATATGCAACAAAACACATCATATAGACAGTGAACAAAATACCATTACCAAAACATTAACAGTACAATAATTTTTTTTCTTAAACTTCAAACACACAATGGCAAAATACAGGAAAGTTATTCCAAAGATACACAGGATAAAGGTAGACAGAAACTAGTACATCCTTCTCCAGCAGACAAAGAAAATATCACTAAGAAACTGACAAACCCATGTCCCTGGAAAAGATCAAATTAACTCCAGAAACATCTAAGCCCTGCCCTAATAAAACCACTCACAGATACCTTCAACCATTCCTCATTTGACAATGGTATTCCAACAATCTGGTAAAATGTGCATATAATCCCCATCTTGAAAGCAAAAAACTGCCAGAGAACCTAAAACCATATAGACCTATCTCTCCTCTACCATATCTAAACCAATAGGAAGATCAATCCTACAAGGATTCATCTAATCAACACGAATTCAAAGAAGGACACCACAAACACACTGCTCATCTTACCTAACAAGTACTCGAAGGTTTATACAAGGAAGTCCCACCTGACGGAACAGTATAATAATAGATACATTGTGTTTTACTTAGTGGAAAACTTACAGTCCTACAATGACTGGCAACACTCCTTGGACCCTCCTATAGATCTCTCTGAAAAGAAACTTTGGACTGACCTTTGTGTTGTACTGGTGTAGGACTGTGTCTGTCACCAGCTGAAAGTAGTAAAAGAGGAGCAGTCACAGATTGTCAGCTCTACATGTGAAGCGAAGTAAGAAATATAGTTGAGGTTGTTATAGAGATCTTCGGCCCAGTCTAGAGACAAGGTGACAACCCCTAAGGAATGTATCTCATAGAGATGAGGGGGTTTGACTGGTTTTGAAAATAGGCAGTTTCACAATCCATCTTGCAGGTTCACCACAAGTATCTGTCACTGGTTCCAAAGAACATTAACAGGAGTAATACTCATAGATATAACTAAGGCTTTTGATAGTTCCTAAATATATCTTGTCAAAAAAGATCATGAAAATTAAATGAACAGTAATGACTGCTTACTAATGAAATGCCAACATAAAGAGATAAACACCTTATATTCCCCATACATACCTACTTTCTACTAATTAAACCAACAACATAAATCTAAAGTATCTCTCAGCAACAGCAAAATCTATATGAATTGAAGAATTAATGTCTGTCAGTAATTCAGTATTAAATGAGAACTACCAGCAATATACCAACATATGGAAAGATTGTGAAAGATTGGCGGATCAATAATCTTGAAAAAATTAACATTCTGACAGGAAGTTAGTTTGGATTCAAATCTGGAAGGTCACATATATCAAACCAGCTTTTACTAAAAAATGATAGATGTGCTGCAAAAGAGGGAGGGCTGGATGGACGGTGTGTACCTTGACCTAGAGAAAGCTTTTGATAAAGTACCTCACATTCAACTTATAAGGAAATTGGAGGACTAAGAGGTAAGCTACTCACATGGATGAAAGATCTTTTTTGAAGAGAAGGTGCATGAGAACAATAGAAAAGGATATGTCAGGATGTAGAGCAGTAACCATAGGAGTTCTGCTTGTACCAATAATTTTTTTCTAAGATTTTGACATTCTGGAAGGTACATCAAGCTATGCTATTATGTCTGCAGATGATGAGAAAAGTAAAAAAGGAGGACTGCAGGTTATTGTAAAAAAGATGTAGACACTATTTTCACATGGAGGAAAGACTGCTAAATGAATTTCAATATAAAAAAAATGTAAAGTACTGGTAATGGGCAATTGTTGGAAAAGACAGTTTTTAAACTATTCCTTGGGAAGTGAATCCATTACAGATGCTCACAGATGAAGTTCTGGATGAGGCTCATGCCTGCGACTCCAGTTTCATAACTTGATTGTCGTTATTCTCGAAATGTACAGTGGTGGTGGAGTTATCTGTGCTCTATAGTTAAATTTCTGTTCTTGGCTTTTCCATATTTTATCTAGTCTTGATTCAAATTGTAACACTGTGTCTGCACTGACCACCCACTCTGGCAAATCAATCCAGGTATTTACTACCCAATTTGAAAAGACATATTTTCTTATATCTAGTCTTATTCTCTCTTTAAAAATCTTCTTTAAATTTTCTCTTGTTATGTAGACTGCCCTCATTTTAAAAATACCTCTTATACATTGTTTGTCATACTTCTGGGTAATAATCTTGTAAGTTTTATTAATCTCCTCTTGATCTTCTGTAGGACGGTGTCAGTAGATCTAATTTCTTCAGCCTTTCTTCATAATCATGTCCTTTCAGCTGTGGTATCATTCTTGTGGCTCTTCATTGAACATTTTCAATAGCGTCAATGTCTTTAACTAGATGAGGACACCAGATCTGATTAGCATATTCTAAATGAGGCCTTACTAGTACAGTGTACAATGCTTTCAGGTAGAGTATATCAAGGTGGACAAAATTTCTCCTAATAATGCTAAGAATGTTGTTAGCCTTACTGATTTTCTCAGCTACATGCTCAGTGAATGTCAGATGGTCATCAATGACAAATCCAATGTCCTTTTCATTTTTAGTGCTGGTTATGTTGCCATACATCTTGTACTCTTGTTCTTTAACATCAGATCCATCTATTCTCATATTACATAGACAAAATGTTGTAGCACATTTGCAAATAATAATCATGAAGAACCCACAGTTGGAATAAAAGGAAACTTAGAAGAATGTATAACTTCTATAGGTATTAGCTGAAATATAGAAGTTATACGTTCCTCTAAGTTTTCTTTTATTCTGACTGTGGGTTCTTTGTGATTACTATTCTCATATACTTATTTTTATCTGGATGGAAGTTGAGCATCCATCTCTCTGACCATTTTCTCAGTTCATCTATGTCTACCTGAAGCTTGTTACAATCCTTTTCATTTGTCATTGTTCTAAAAATCTTTGTATCATCTGTATAAAGATATACCTCACTCCCATGTTTAACTGCATGCGGAAGATCATTGATGAAAATGACAAAAAATAGAGGCCTCAGCACTGATTCCTAAGGCACCCCACTGGTGACCTTCCTCCAGTCAGAAGCTTCACCATTAACCATTACTTGTAGCTTTCTACTAGACAAAATCCACTGGAGCAGATTACCATCTATTCCATAACTTTTTATCTTAGCCAGTAGTCTTTTGTGGAGAACTCAGTCAAATGCCTTCATGAAATCACAATAAGCAACATCTATGGCTTCACCCTCATCAATGACCTCCACCCATTTTTCCAAGACCTGTATCAGTTGAAGTACTGTTGACCTGCCAGAGATGAACCCAAATTGTTTATCACTACATTTTCATATGGTGGATTATTGCTTCTCTCAGGACCAATTCCATTAATTTACTGAAAACACTAGTTAGGCTTACAGGTCTATAGTTACCAGGGTCACTCTTACATCCATTCTTAAACATTGGTGTTATTTGTGGTATCTTCCAATCCTCCAGAACTACTCTCTCTTCCAATGAACTATTGAATATTACCATTTTCAATGGTACTAATAGTTCTTCCATCAGATCTTTAACAATTCTTGGGTGAATATCATCTGGACCCAGTGATTTATTCTTTTTTAAGTTTTTGAAGGACCTTTCTGATCATTTCATAGTTTATCTCTATGTGGTCTAACCTGGATGTACATATACATACATATACCAAGGCTTTTTCCCCCTTCCAAGGGAGGTAGCCAAAAAGGGAAAGGCATAAAAACACTCCCACCCATTTCATCCCGAAATACACTCCACACCCCTCCCACCCTCCCTCTCATCTGAGCACCTCCTGGATGACGGGTCATCCCTGCACCCTGCCCACCGCCCTGGGTCAGAAGCAGTGTCGCAAGACACAGCACATCCACAGCAAGGCCGCTTCATTTAATCGGCGACCCCCCCTCTCCGTCCCCCCTTGCATATAAGGAGAGGACGGGGAGAAATCCCTTCGGGCTGCGTCAAAATTTACTCACACATACTATGGGGGAATTCCCTGTGGTGGGGGAAAAGAATACTGCCACCAAGTATCCCACTTGGATTGTAAGAGGCGAGAAGAAAGGGACGGGGAGAGGGACTAGGCATCCTTCTCCCTGTAGCCCCATGGGGCATATATCATAAAAAGAAAAAACCTGGATGTAGTCCGAGGATAAATCTTTGGTAATTTATTGTCTGGTTCCTTAACAAAAACCGATGAAATTTTATCTGCAAGAACCATTGCCTTTTCACTGTCATTTGATGTTTTTACTTGATTTTTGTCATCCATGTAAAGATTTGCTATCCTTGACTTGGTCCTAGTTTTTGATGATATGTATTTCCAGAATATTTTAGGGTTCTCTTTGACATGTTTTGCAATTTCCTTTTCCTTGGTTTTGATGCCATTTCTTGTCTCCCATCTTATTCAATTATTCAGTCTCCTGTACTGCACCTCAACTTCTACAAAAGTGAAAGAGAACAAAGATCTAAGAGTATTGATAAAAGACACACCTGTCTACTGACAGACATATGCAGGATTGTGGGAGAGACATATGGGATGCTGCGAAAGATTAAAATGGCTTTTCCCTATATGGATGAAGAGATGATGAAAATACTGAAACCCTGATCGGCCCAAGACTGGAATATGCATCAGTGACATGGTCCCCACAGTGAGTGATAGAATTATGGTAAGCAAGATTGAGAAAATACAAAGGGAAGCAACCAAACTGGTCCCCAGCCTGGCAGATAAACCATATGTGAAGAGACTGGACCTACCAATTTTGAAGAATTGAAGAGAGAGGTGATATGATTACAGTATTCCAGTTGCTAAAGGGATGGACTACTATGACAAAAGAGATCTCCTGATTGGGATTGGAAGGCTTTATGAGATCATGAGAACAAATCAAGAAAGATCAATGGTTAGGGCAAAGGATTTCCCTCAGCCGAATAAAGCCACCTGTCAGCAGTCTAAGGGATGTGCAGAAATAGTTTTTCTTACAGATACATAAATACTTTAAATAACATATATGAGGATATTGCCCAAGCAAGAACAATTCAGGTATTCAAATCTAAATATATTTATTCAAAAATAAGAATTAACTAAGCTGAAACTGTACATGAACTTGAGGCTTGGTATGATATTGTTCTTTTCCTGTATATTACAACTAGGTACATACAACATGGTCATGTCAGTCAGAAAAAAGGCAAGATGCTATTTCCATGATTGTATTAGGTTGTATTATGGATATAGGATATTTCCATGATTATATTACCTCCCTTATAAGGGGGGGGGGGAAAGCCTTTGGTACATGTATGTATATGTATATTAGGTTGTATTATGGATATAGGATAGAGGATATTTTGCCAATTAATTTAATTTTTTTTAAATATACTGGAAAAAAAATTCAATATTAATGCAACATACCCATCCAAACTATGGTGTTGGCAGAAAAATAAATAAATTAATAAAATGAATGAAAATAAAACAAAATAAACAATAAATAAACAAATAAATTGATAAATATCTATCTGAATTCCAAGGTTTTTTTCCCTTTATACAGGAGGTAGCTAAGTCAAAAGTCACATGCCTATTCCCACCCATTTCATTCCAATCCACCCCTCTTTCCTCCCTCTCATCTTAGCTCCTAATGGATAACAGGTCATCCCCGTATCCTGCCCACTGCCCTGAGTCAGAAACAATGGAGCAAAACACAGCACATCCACAGTAAGGCTGCTTCACTTAACCCATTCAACTCCGATGACAAGATGTCTTGTCATTTGGTCAAATAAAACAAAAAATCATAATAAAACAACAAAATGTTTGATGATCAAACAGCACCAGAAAAATATGACGTCATCAGTCCTCCTCGAGGAGGACTGATGACGTCATATTTTTCTGGTGCTGTTTGATCATCAAACATTTTGTTGTTTTATTATGATTTTTTGTTTTATTTGACCAAATGACAAGACATCTTGTCATCGGAGTTGAATGGGTTAATCAGCAACTCCGCTCCCTCCATCCCCTAATACAGAAAAAAGAGAAGATGTGGAGAAATCCCTTCAGGCTGTCAAAATATCATTCACACACAACCATTCTCTACACCCCATCCCCTCCATTCCTTGCATCACATTATCATCTATACACAGCTATTCTCCACTCACACCCACTAGAATAAATATACAAGTAAATACATGAAAATAATAAATGAAAAACTGACCTATCAACAGTGACATATTCATCTACAGTATAGGTTAAAATTAACCAATAAAATTTTATTTTGCCTTGACCACATGTTCATCACAAAAGAGTTATTGTCTAATTACAATTGGGAATCATGCTACCTAGTCCTAAAGGATAGCCCATAATTCATAAACTTCTCTTTCCATATTAGCAGAGTTAATGTGATTCATATTTGAACATAGGACACCAGATCTGTAAGACTCATGTATTCTTATTTTTACAAATTTCAATCCTATGCATGTAGTGAATATTGTATTTCACACCAACTATATCATACTTCAGAGATGTATCCATTTAGGTGAGGGTGGCAGGAATGGTTTCGACAGCTGCGAGATGGGTGTGTGCTTTAACTCAGCAATCCATCTTATACGGGGGAGAAGCCTTTTTGGTTTATATGTAACATAAAGGGGGGACAGTAAAGTTAAATGAATGCATTATTATTTGGAAAATAGTCTCTAACTAATGTTATTAATGAAATCACATAAATGAAAAGAGACAGCCTAGCAAACACACTAATAGTTTTTATTCTATCCATACCCACATGCCATCAAACCTTTGCTTTCTTTTTCATCTGAAGAAAATACCTAAGCTTGATTAAATAAAAATCCAGAAACAAGCACCACAATTAATAGTTCAAACCATTCATTTGAAGTTTGTTTCAGCATGTTTCAGCGCACACACACACACACCCAATAAATGTCATTATTATTTTGTGACAACTTGCGTAATTTGCAACTTCGCCAAAACTACAAACTGAATGATGTTTTCAATAGTAAGATTTTCGGTTGACCTTACCACAGTTGACGTATATAAATAATTCCAACTGTGTAGCGCAACACGCATTCAATGATTACTATGCGTGCACTGATGTAAACAAACATACATTACGTCAAACAATTTGTATTTCATGTTGTATCGGTAAAATATTTTCTACATTACTATAAATTCTTTAAAAATAACATCCTGCAACTTGCTTTTAATTAGTACATTTATAGAATTACAAAGCTCGTACTTTATTCTCAGTGACACTGCGCAGGACGGTTTGCGGCATCGATTTATGTGGCGGGCGGTACATACAATACGATTCTTTTAGCCCTTCTTGTTTATTCTTCCGTGTTTTACTGTCGCTGATTATAAGGTGTATTTACCTAGTTGTACTTTACAGGAAGGGGAGCTATGCTCGTGGTGTCCCGTCTTCATATCTCATTTTATCTAGACTGTTTTTAAATTCATGTATTGTTTTGGCATACACCACTTTCTCATCTAACTTGTTCCAAATGCTCTATGGGGAAAGCTGTTCTTTTTCAGGTCTCTTCTGTAACTGTCTTTCTTTATTTTTTCCGTGTCCTCTTGTATTTCTACTATCCCATTTTATTAGATACTCTCCATCAATAGTTTCTATGCCTTTCATGATTCTATAAATAGTTATCAAGTCTCCTCTCTCTCTCTCTTCTTTGTTCTAATGTCTGCAGCTCAAGTTATGCTAGTCTCTCTTCATATAATAGTTCTGAGGATGTTGGTGCCAATTTTGTAATTGCTCTTTCTATTCTTTCAAGTTTTGTTATACATTTTTTTTTTTATACTTGGTGACCACGTCGTCGCTGCATACTCCAACCTTGGTTTTATCAAAGTGACTAGTATTTTCTTCACCATTTCTTCGTCCAGGTATGTAAATGCTACTTTGATTGTTCTTATTGAATTATAGGTTTCTTCAAAAAGTTTGTTTATATGTTTCTAAGGGACATATTATTCATAATAATGACTCCCAGGTCCTTCTCATTTTCTACCTTTTTAATTTCTTCTTCTCACAGTTTATATCTATCCACTCCTTAGCTCCACCGAATATACTTGTATGTTACCCATTCAAAACACAACCAAAGTTGTCACGGAAGTCAAGCCTCATGAAGACTCATAAACCTTTTCACTAAGATATGGACTATTTGCCAGGCATAGCAGGAGGGTCATATGTTCATGCGTCCGAAAGTGTGCACTCGGTTTCAAAAAAGGCAACGCAAAGTTTCTCCGCTCATTGTCATCATTTAATTGTCGACTATTATAGTTTAAATAAAATCGATTTCGATTAATTTATTCAGATGGTTGGAACATCCAATCATTTACCCTTACCTCATATAACGAAAAAGGTCACTGAAGTATTCTTGAAAAAAGGGTGGGTTGATATTGTTGATGATATTCTAATACAAGTCGAGAACATTTCAAGGTATTTTCGGTTAACCAAATCCTTGCCTCGGATCGCGGGAAGCTCGAGCTCGATCCCCGGTAAATGCAAAAAGTACTTTCTTGACTAACCCCTCTCTACAACGGCGGACGTCAGAGGTACGGTAATCAGTGTCACATAAATATGCTAGCATCTAATTAGTACGATCGAGTTAATTACACTAATTTCAGACTTCATTCAAAACCACAGTCATACAAAAAAAAATCACATGCATGTTTCACTATACATACAATCTTATCAAACAGGATTAAGCCACCATTATGAGGTATAGAGGCTCCACGTTCCTCATGGGGCCTCAATGGAGATCCATCTCAGTTGCGTTAATATAATGGACGGAATAACTTCAAACAATCAGCGACACTATTACGAGTATAAAGACAACGGCGGAATCGATCTACACAAGGCAACTCGATGGAAATATATAAGTGTTGTAAAATGAGATAGTAGCGTTCTTCCTCAAAAACACGCATTAAGTTGAAACAAAAATTAGCTGTGATGTGCGAATTTGTAACATCACTCAATAAAGATAAAAAAAAAATGGATGAACAGTTGAAGAAGAATATGGACTTAAAACTCGTCATACTAGCTGAAGAAGAATGTGGACAAATAAATGAATGAATAAATAAATAAACAAATAGAATAATTAGATAAAAAAAAATGGATTTGCAAACACGCTCTACTCTTCGACACTTTGACGTGGTTCATAGATTTTCTTTGTTCAGCTGCGATGAATATACTACTCCACTCCAACCAATACTGCACGCCAACCCATCCTAGTCTAACCCAACTCAGTCCAGTCCGACCCAACCCAACCCAACCCAACCCAACCCAACCCAACCCAACCCAACCCAACGCGACCCAACCAACCCAGTCTCAACTATCCCAATCCATTCCAACCCATCCCAGTCCAACACGATCCGACCCGACTCAACCCGACTCGAATCAACCCAACCCGACTCGAATCAACCCAACTCAACTCGACATGAGCCAAACTAACCTCATCCAGATTCACCCAGAACTATCTATTCTAGCCCTACCCAGCCCTTCAGCTATCCCCAGTTTTACTTGGAACTACCTAGCGTCATAAACCAACCAAGGTCTACCTAACTTTACCCAGTCTAACTTAGAGGTACCTAACCCTGCCTTACCGAATCACATTCTGAACTTGCTCTCAACTTCCTACACGGCCTTACTAACTTGATCGAAATAAAGGATGATAATGCAGACTCGCGTGCACGGGCAACATGTCTGACCGGCGTCGGCGTCACTCCTTGTGTTGGGCCATCAACCTCATCGCCCACCCTCCTCCCCACACCTCCTCTGTCCGTCCGGATCTGGCAGTCAAGCAACCCGCGTGCCTGCCTCGGTTGGCTTCTAAAGTGTTCATATATGTCTCGTGTTGAATATCTGGATGGTGATGGTAAGTCTACCCCAGAGAGATAAGAGATGACGTCAGTAAAAGCAAACGGTCCTCTATCCCTGGGGACTAGCAAAAGCATTCGTTGCCTAGTCACCACGTAGGCCGGGTAACGGATGGAGACTTGGAAAAAAAAAACGATGACTTTCTAATCGTCTTCGTTAATTAACTGCAGGGATAGCCAGTGATGTGTGCATGTTTATTCTTTGTGTATAACAATTTCTTGCCTTATGGAAACAAATGGGTACCTACGAGAAACGGTTATGCCAGAAGGACGTCGGAGAGAATCGTCTCCCTATCGTCTATCTTCACTGTCAGCGTCTTATAGAGTATTTCACATTTTTTCCTTCTACCTACCTCCCTACCTGCCTATCTTCTTACTTCCATTCGTGCCGATCTACCCGTCTGCTTATATATCTACGTACCTATCCATCCGCCCACCCTCCTACTTTCCCACCTACCTACTTGCCTATCTAGATACACATGCGCGAACACACACACACACACACACACACACACACACACACACACACACACACACACACACACACACACACACACACACACACACACACACACACACACACACACACACACACACATACATATATATATAAATATAATATATATATATACATATATATATACATTATATATATATATACATACCTTGTATATGAATAGAATCGTCATGGACGTTGTATGTCAATCAAATAATTCCGACAGTCGCCCCTGGACTCGAGCCGGGACCTTGAGTGACGTTTGGCCGAAGCTCTACCGACTAAGCTATAGGGACTCTAAATTTCTCCTATTTGGACGTTTATCTAACTCCTGAAGAACTAAGTTGACTGCTAACTGCCGTCCTAACTTGTTTTACGGAGAACTAAGCCCAATTCATAGATAGTGGTTAAGCTAGTACAAATCCTTGATGGGCTTTCATCGTTGTAATACCTGAAGAAAATTGCCATTGACGGCGTATGTCAATCAAATAATTCCGACAGCCGCCCCCGGACTCAAACCGAGACCTATAGCTTAGTCGGTAGAGCTTCGGCTTAGCGTCACGCAAGGTTCCGGTTCGAGTCCGGGCGACTGTCGGAATTTATATATATATATATATATATATATATATATATATATATATGTATACACGTGCATACTGTACAGTATATACATACACACACATATATGTGTATATATATATATATATATATATATATATATATATATTGAAGTATGTAAGTATATATATATATGCTCGTAGTGACCCGCTTTTGTATCTTTCCGCGTCCAGTTTGTTCTTAAAATCTTGTATAGTTTTAGCACTCACTGTTACCTCATTCAGTTTGTTCCAGATTTCTATTACTCTGTGTGGGAAGCTATTCTTTTTCAAGTCTCTTCTGTACTGTCCTTCTTTAGCTTCTTCTCGTCCCACTTTAATTAGTGGTCTCTGTCAAGAATTTCCATCCCTTTCATAATTCTGTAGATGGTTAGTAAATCACCTCTTTCTATTCTTTGTTCCAGGGTTGGTAGATTTAGTTTATCCAATCTTTGTTCATATGTCAAATTAGAGAGTGTTGATGCCATCTTTGTCGTTGCTCTTTGAATTCTTTCTATCTTTATTTTTATTATTATTTTTTTAGAACTAGGTGTCCATAGTGTCGCAGCGTACTCTAATTTTGGTCTTATCAATGTAACTAGTATTTTCTTTACCATTTCTTCATCCATGTAGTCAAAGGCTACTTTCATTGATCTTAATAAGTTATAAATTTCTCCGACTAAATTGTTGACATGTTTGTCTGGTGTCATGTCATTTGAGATAGTTACTCCTAGGTCTCTTTTCGAGTTTACATTTTTATTTCCTTTATACCAATTTTATATTGACACAATATTCTATTTTTGTTTTTTCCAAATTCCATTATACTACATTTCTTAATGTTGAAATTCATTTCACACTTCTGACTCTATTTCCAGACTTTGTCCAGGCCTTCTTGAAAAGATTTATAGTCTTCCTCTGTACTTACTCTGTTTAGTAGTTTCGCATCATCTGCAAAGAAATTCATATAACATTCCATATCTTCATCCATGTCATTTATATAAATAGCAAACATTATCGGAGCCAATACAGAGCCTTGTGGGACTCCACTTATCATATCTTCCCAATTTGAGTTCTTGTCTCTAAGTACCACCCTCGCGCGCACACACACACAGACACACACACACACACACACACACACACACACACACACACACACACACACACACACACACACACACACACACGTCGGTCGAAGTGACAACAAAGTTTGGAACTCCAGGAAAACTTCAAGTTTCATCGATCTCAACAACGAGGGAGTACATTTCTTGTATCAATAGGGAAGGGGAAAGCTCGTGGTGTCATACATACATATACTAAGATTCCCCCCCCCCCTTATAAGGGAGGTAGTCAAAAAGAAAAAG
>NC_134796.1:16286720-16301720 GCF_046742065.1 Oratosquilla oratoria
GAAAGGTAGGAAAGGATGGTGGATGGGAGCGGAATGGGTGGGAGTGGGTATATGTCTTTCGACTTTGGCTACCCCTCTGGTAAGTGGAAAAAAAAACCCTTGGTATATAGATGGATGTATGGCTTCTCCAAAATGATCCCCGTCAAGAAGAGATTGAACTGAAAAAGTCTCATGTCATATACGAATACAAATGCACCAAAGGGAACTGTGAAGCTGCAAGCCAGACTGGTTGGATACCAATACGCAAGAGGTCCCAAAAACCATGCAATGACATCACACGGATACCACATAACCCGCGAAGAACTGGAAAATAACAAAAAAAAATTGGAAACGTGCATGGATCCAAGAAGGTTAAAAATAATCGAGGCCCTTTACATTAAATATTGTAACCCGAATATAAATGTACAAACAGTCGATTTATTGGTGCTACCCAGCATGAGGATACGGTGTAGGCCAGTAGGATGAGGAAATGGTAGTCTAATATTAATTGTTGAGCATTTTCCAGCTTTCTGGTGAACTCCCCCAGTTACTATTTAATCCATGGTTAAATACTGCCCACCAATGACATCAATATCATTCCTTGAACAAAGCTCAGTTGAGCCAAAACCCGGATCGGAGATTATGAAAGCCTATAGACAAGTTCTATGGAGTTTAAACCCTCCTCTACGACGAATAGTTAGATCTATAGAAACCATCTACAAAAAAAATGATTAACACAGAAAGTATCATCACCTTCAACAAAATTCGTATATGTATAGTGGCATGTACATATATCTGTATACTATATGTACATAGCTATTTTCTACACAAGCAAACCCACGTACACACCCAATCATGAGTACATGAAACATGAATTTAAACTTTCCACCGTGAACTTTTTAAACTTGCTGCTCCATCTTCCATAGACCGATTTGAAGATATCAGTCATTTACGTGCCTGGCGAGCACAGCCTACCTCACATCGATTTATGGTTGAAGGCCCATATATGGTAGTAGTATTTCATCAATATTAATGCTTTTATGGCCAATGGAAGGGATATGCCAAGGCCATCGCGTTGTTTTGGAAGGAAGTAATCAGTAATCTTAGGTTTCTTTTTTCAGTTGATATTTAGTTTACAATGTGTTGGTTCTCTAAATTTGTTCATTTTCGTATTGGTCTGCTTTGATCTAAATGTGTTTTCTCTTGTTATCTGGTCGATCCCACATTTATATTTGCTTGTTTATCTGTCTGTCTGTCTGTCTGCCTCTATTTCTCTATCATACACACACACGCACTATCTCACTGTTTCGTACATACAAACACGCTCTATCTCTCTCTCTCTATCTTTCTCATACACACACGCACTATCTCTTTCTCTCTCTCTCTCTCTCTTGCACACAACCACTATCTCTCTCTCTCTCTCTCTATCTATCTATCTATCTATCTATCTATCTATCTCTATATCTCCTTCTTTTACTTACAGTTACATTTTAGTTGAATGTGTTGATTTCTTCTAATTTTTTTTATTTTCCTTTACCCTTTGTTTACATTTCGTTTTCCTTTCTCTCCTTCCTTTCCTTCGTGTCTTCTTGATACTTAGACGTTTCTCTCATTTCTTATATATTTGAGGGCCACAATTATTTACTTTTTCTTCTTTCGTCTTCCTCATTCCTATTCCACTTCTTCGTTACCATCTCCACCCTTTTATCTTTCTTTTTACTCTTCAATCTCCATTCGTTCTTTATTTCATACTCACAAGCCATGCCTACCGAAAATTTTTCACGTTTTTAACTTTTCCTCTTAACGATCTCCCTCCTCTTTTTCTTTTAGTTTACCGCTCGAAAGGGTAAGATTGTTGAATATCAATTCATGATAAGATGTCTCGCGGTACCTCGGTTTGACCCTCGACCTCCAACTCACGAAAGCGGACCTGAGGTTTCTGCGGTTCGGAAGACTTGCCCGCACGGGCGAACTGAATTCTTCAGTCGCTGCAGCTCCCCGGTTGCCGCTTGCTACGTTTGCGTACGCAGTGTCCGTAATTATATGCTATGGCGGGCAGAGGCCTGTACACAAGCATGCAGGTGCAGATACACATGCTTATGTATATGTACATACACATACGCGTGAACATGCATATACACAAACACATATACAATTACATACACATGCACAGATGCATTAACACACACACACACACACACACACACACATATGACTCGACTGACTGTCACTACGGCGATCCGGGTTCGAATCCTGCCCAGGGCTGAAATAATTTCAGTATAGCTGCGCTTCGAGTCGTTACTCCAACTCTCGTGGGCGGGGAGTTGTGTGTGTGTGTGAGTGTAAGGTCACAGCATTACCCATAGATCGGTCATACGAGCTCTGAGCTGTTGATCACGAGTCCAACACGTGATCCAAAGACCATGGTGAATCACACATATACGTATACTCATATACATAAACATAAAGTTACACGTAGCCGTGAACATACACCCAATATGATGCATGGACTATATATGTTGTATGTAGTCACTATTTCAGGGAATGTAGCGGCATCCCTACGGACCAGAGTCACGAAGCATTTTTTTCTTATAGTTGCAGAAAATTTCCCATTTAAAGGAAAATGATGATCACTTTTAGTTTTCACAACCCCTCCTCTCTGCTATCCCCCTTAATTTTTTCTTTAACTCCTATTTTTCAGCAGAATATTGTCCTCAAGAACAGAAGCACTGATCAATTATCAGCGACGAAATACAATTCATACACATGAATACACAAACACAGCACTGGGCTCTTGTGAACTTTAACATCTTTTGCGACAATGACGGTTTCCATCCCAGAAAAGTTCTCGTGACAGAAACAAGAATGAAATTTGTAATGGGTGACTTTGTAACGAAGAGATTTATTGTGATAACCTTGGTCCCTGTGCTACGGCGTCGTTCCCTAGGGTGAATAAATCACCTGGTGCCAACAGGATGTCACCTCAACGAAGGGTCTGGTAAAGTTGTAGTAACATGCTGCAACTGCTAGTGTCCCCGAAGTGTGCACATCATAATGTTTATAAAATTATTATTCTGTATCTGATTATTATACATGTCTTTTAAATTATATATTATGTTTCAAATATTATATCACATACGCGGATTACTGTTGTATTGTTAAATGTATTTATATATACATTTATTTGCATACTTTGTTCAAAGCTTTAATTATTCTCGATGTATTATGTATATATTGGCGGACGGGTTGTTCTGGTGTGATGTTATATAGTACTAACGCGGTTGAAGGTACTCCTACCTACAATTTGGAAAGATTTCTATTTCTCTGATTACTGGCCTCATCAAAGTGCTGCGTTGCGAATCAGTATACATGTTACGGCAGAAGTTTGCCTTATGGTAGTACATTGTTGAAACATGTAGACGCTTATGTGTAACCAGATGTATACAATAAACAAAGGGGACACTATAATTTGCAATGTAGACTTAAAATCCTATGCTCCAACTGTACTTTATCAGTGCATAGTGTTCTCAAGGCCATGATTTTTCCCATCGTATGGTTTACAAAGTTTTTTTTTTTGCGGCACCTGTTCAATAACAGTCTCACATCTGACATTTTTCTGTGATCATTTAGTGTGTAGCCCCAAGGCTTCTTTCATATCAATTTTGCTAATCCAATCAAGGTTATGGGTCAAGACCCAGAGCCGGTCCGGGGAACGAGTGCCAGCCAACAGGGTGGTTTGAAGAAGGAAATAGGTGAGAACTGGTTTACTAACAGAATAGTTTGCAAGTGGAATGGACTTGTTAACCATGTAGTGAGCGCTGAAAGAAGTGATTGTTTTAACAGAAGATTAGATTACTTTATGGATAGGGATGACAAGTGGTAATGGACATGGAACTGCCTAGTGTAAGCCTAATGGTCTCTTGTAGTCTCCTCCATTCATAAGTTCTTATGATAAAGCCGCATAACTGTTCTACACATGCAGGGTATTCAAATTTATATGATTTATATTTTCTGTTGTATAATATAATTGACTATGGGCATGAATAACTTCTTTTTCACAGAATCATAAAGTAAGAAACACATTTTTCTTCTTTTTTTCTTATTTCTCGTTTTCCCTTTTGCTTTTCATATACTTGTTACTACTTTGTCTTTGTAATTTTCTTTTCTATTTCATTCTCATTTGGGACCAACAATTAGTGGTTCTGGGAGATAGGTGTCGGAGTGAATCATCTCCCCACCGTTCCTTTTCAAAACCTATCAACACCATCACTTCCATCAAAAGGTACAGACCCTGGGGACTGGCATTTGGTCTCTGGACTGGGACCGAGATCTTGTTCCATAAGATCCAATTTTTTTCACATTTTTTTTCTACATAAGAAGATATGGCAACTGGCGACAACTCTCCTCCCCCTCCTCCTTTACCTCATCCTGCTCTTTCTCCTGTTCTTCCTCCCCCCTCCTTCACCTCCTGTTGTACCTCCTGCTCTTCCTCCCCCTCCTCCTTCACCTCCTACTCCTCCTTCTGCTTTTCCTCTCCCTCCTCCTCCACCTCCTTCCCCTCCTCGTCCTCCTCCTGCTCCTTGGCCTCTTTCTTCTCTTTCTTCTTTTATCCGGTAAAAAGAAAAGAAAAACAAAACAAAACAGACGTACACTAATGGAACACAGGCAATAGGCCAGCTTCTTTTCTAAGACATTTCTTGACCATCTTCAGTTGTATTTCTTACATTTTTTTATACATGGAGAACTGACAATCGCGACTGCTCTCACACTGACACAACATAGACAACATTTCAAAATTCCTTTCTAGAGTGATCTGTGGGAGGTTCTGAGGACCGTTGCCGGCCTCTGTGGGGCTACGGATTTCCCACTTAGTGAAATTCGAGGCATCAATCGATCATAATTGATCATCAATTGATTGATGATTGAGCTCTATGGCAGGAGCTAAGGGCCATTTTTAGGTACTAAAAGAGTTATTTTTCTGCTTTGTTATTTGCTTTGTATTTTTATTTTTTAATTTTTTCTATTTTTCTTGTCATGTATTTTTTCTCTCTTTTTTATTTACTTATTTTCTATTATATAAGATACTTAGGATAGAACTATTTTCTTCTTTCAATGGGTTGAAATTATATATTTTGTGTTAGAATAATATAGAGTACATTGCATAGTCATAATGCTATACTAAAATGACATAAGATGAAATTGTTTAGAAATATACTCATTTAGGTTTAAATTTTCATTGTGACTAATATACGGTTTTGTGTCGTACAAGTAATGAGTAAATCAATTTCGTTTCAATATAATTTGTAAACAACTAATTCCTTTAGATATCTGAGGACTAAGAAAAAATCGTATGAATAAGTAATTTGGCTAACAATACTACCCACTGTCACCATCTTTGCTTTCTCTGCCTTTTACTCTGCCTTCGTGGATGTCAATAAATGCTACGTCATAGTCTTTAAAAAAAATCGTCTTCCATTCAGCCTCATAGAAAACGCTCACTCGCCTCCACGAGGTCACGTTTGTTTGAAGTGAAGGTATTCATTTCTTGGGGGCATTATTGAGCCAAAAGAGGGACAAAGTTTTCTGTCTCACATTTTTCTGAAAAGGTACAACGATTCTTTCTTTGATATAACTAAAAGGTTGGTGTCGAAACTGGACCTACTTGTCTGTGTGCGTGCACGAATACACACGCGCACGCACGCACGCACATACATACACACACACACACACACACACACACACACACACACACACACACACACACACACACACACACACACACACACACACACACACACACACACACACACACACACACACACACGCACAAACACACACACGCACACACACACACACACACACACACACACACACACACACACACACACACACACACACACACACACACACACACACACACACACACACACACACGAACGAACGAATTTGAAAGCAAGCCTAGTTGTTTACAAAGATACAGCGAAGGGAGAAGTGTATTCGGTGTGACCAGAATGTAACCGTCTTTGTATCTCCATTTTATCTATTTTTTTTCTTTGTTCTTTTTTATAAAAAATGGAAAGAAGCAAAGAAACTCCGAAAGACAAAGAACCAGCAAAAAGATGCTTGGAAGAAAGCAGAATAGAGACTCCACTTGGTGTCATTCGAAAGAAGACGTGTCTTTCTCAAACACCAAGGGAGTACCAAAGGTTTGAAAGAGGTATTTATTCGGGGTTTGAAGGGGAAGGAAATATTATGCATAGAGGGATAGAAATGGATAGAGAGCCCAGGTATAGAAATATATTGAGAAATAGAGATAGTAATGACATGTTGGATGAATTAGTAGAGCTCAAAAATGAGTATAAAATAATGTACAAAGAAGTAGCTCTGCTATGGAAAGCCAATGAGGAGAATAATAGGTAGACAGATGAATTAACAAAGGAATTAAATAAATTAAAGGGAGAAAATGAAAGGTTGAAAGTGAAGATATAAATAGAAAATAAAGAAACAGTGGAAAGTAAAACAGGAATGTCAAAAAGTATCCTTTAAAGAAATAGTGGAGCAACAGGTCAAGGAGAATGCCAAGGAAACGGTGATCCAAGTGATCAAAGAGAAAGGCAACTTAGGGACACAGTGGATAAAAAAGATGCATTGCAATCTATGGTATTAAAGAGAAGCACGATGTTTCTATATATCAGAGGGAAAAGGAGGAAAAAGAGATCGCTAAGGAAATTCTGAAAGAGTTACAAGTGGAAGAACAGGGTTTAGATATGGAAATTGAGGAGACTTATAGATTGAGTAGATACTCTAGAGAAAAACAATACAGGCCACTAAAAGTAAACCTTAGATCACAAACAATTGCAGAGGAAGTATTATCCAGACCAAAGAAATTAGTAAATAGTGAACAATACAAAAATATATGGATAAAAAAAAGTGAAGAAAAAAAGAAAAGAAAAAGAAAAAGGACTTAGAAACGAAGTGAATGAAAAAACAAAAAACAAAAAAAGAACTGAAACTGAAAAGAATGATTTTTTTTTGGAGAGTGGTGGACCTGAGGCTGAGAAAATGGTACATAAGGAAAAAGGAAACAAAACAGGCAGAAAAAGACAAGGAGAAAGGAAATAAAAAAAAAATAGCTTATACCAATATAGATGGAATAACTTCAGGAATGAATGAATTAAATGATTATCTGGCCTTAGAAAAACCAGACACAATGGGAATAGTGGAAACTAAATCAAAGTGTACTCTACCACCCAACACTGTGGGACAAGGTTTATTCAATTGTTGGGCGAAGAATAGAAAGGATAAACAGGGTGGTGGAGTATTAATTTAAATGTAACAAAAATAACTGAAGGAGAAAATAACGTAGAATCAATTACGACACAAGTTGAAAGCAAATATATGAAGAGTAGAAATTTTTTAGTGGTATATGTGCCCCCTGGACAGAAAGTGATAATTGAAAAATATTAGAAGATACAAAACATGAATTAACTAATATACTGAAGGACAGAGGATATATTGTAATTATGGGTGACTTTAATTAAAAAATATATATGTTGGGAGGAAATGACAGTGCAGGGTGGAGAGGAACTCTGGGGCAACGTCCTGCTCGACATGACCATCGAATACACAATGACTCAGTGGATAAGTGAAAATACCATCAAGACTAGATTTAATACTTACGACAGATCCTGATATTATCGACAAAATTTATTACAAAACTCCGATAGGAAAGAGTGACCATGTACTAATAGAATTTGAGTTGAAAGAGCAAATGGATCAGAGTAGAAATGAAAAACATAGAATAGGAAGACTAATGTACGACAAAACAAATTTTGAGAAACTCAAAAAATTCTCTCTCTACGCGAACTGGGAAAAAATCCTAAGTGAAGAAACAAGGATGAAAGAGAAATGGAATATACTACAAGAAATTTATAATGAGGGAGTGAATAAATACTTACCACAAAAAAAGAGGAAAGAACATACATAAAAAGCTGATACAACAAAAAATGTAGTGAAGCTAAGGATAAAAGGGCTCGGGTTCCGAATAGCGACTGTCATAACAGCGACTGTCAATAGAGCGACTTCACAATCGCGATTCTTTCAAAACAGCGACCATCACAACAGCGACCACATGATAGCGATTGTATTATAAGAGCGACTGTCATAACAGCGACATTATCGCATCAGCAGTCCTCCAAATGTTGCTATCATTATTTTTTTATCATTGAAAGAAAATATATTATTAAAAGAATTTAAAAAAATTACTTATACATCATTTAAGGTAACAATATTTTTCGCATATACTGTGTGAAAATGAAATGAAATTTATGAAACAAATTATCTAAATTGAAATTATACAACTTTCATATGTGGACTAAGGTAAATGGTGTTATCATTGCACAAAAAGTTGCCTAACATTGGTAACATATTATAACAAGGAGTCTAGGGTTGGGTTGTTCAAAAACTAATTCTGGCGTTAGTTTATCTTGATGTTCATGATGCTTAATGTCAAAATAGATTTAACGCCAAGATAATGCAAATTTTTGTTTTGAACAACCCAGTCCAGAAGTTCAACATCATTATGAGCATGCAGGAGGGGAGCGCATGGAATGTAGGATGTTTCGGCCACTGACGTTTCGGCCAGAACTCTGCAGGGTAGGACGTTTCGGCCAGTCCTCCAAATGTTGCTATTATTATTTACTTATTATTGAAAGAAAATATGTTATTAAAAGAATTAAGAAATATATATATATATCATTTCAAGTGACAATATTTTTTGAACATACTATGTGAAAACGAAATTAAATTTGTGAAACAAATTATCTAAATTGAAATTATAGTGCACCAAATTATCTAAATTAAAATCATGCAACTTTCATGTGTGGACTAAGGTAAATGGTGTTATTGTTGCACAAAAAGTTGCCCAACATTGATAACATATTATAACAAGGAGTCTAGGGTTGGGTTGTTCAAAAACTAATTCTGGCGTTAGCTTATCTTGATGTTCATGATGCTTAATGTCAAGATAGATTTAACGCCAAGACAATGTAAAAATTTGTTTTGAAAACCCAGTCCAGAAGTTCAACATCATTATGAGCATACAGGAGGGGAGCGCATGGAATGTAGGATGTTTCGGCCACTGACGTTTCGGCCAGAACTCTGCAGGGTAGGACGTTTCGGCCATTCCTCCAAATGTTGCTATTATTATTTACTTATTATTGAAAGAAAATGTATTATTAAAAGGATTAAAGAAATATATATCATTTCAAGTGACAATATTTTTGCACATACTGTGTGTAAACGAAATTAATTTTATGAAACAAATTATCTAAATTGAAATTATACAGTGCACCAAATTATCTAAATTAAAATTATACAGCTTTCATGTGTGGACTAAGGTAAATGGTGTTATTGTTGCACAAAAAGTTGCCTAACATTGATAACATATCATAACAAGGAGTCTAGGGTTGGGTTGTTCAAAAACTAATTCTGGCGTTAATTTATCTTGATGTTAAAAGTCATGGTAACGCTCTGTGTTACAATGATGTTTAATGTCAAGATAGATTTAACGCCAAGATAGTGCAAAAAATTATTTTGAACAACCCAGTCCAGAAGTTCAACATCATTATGAGCATGCAGGAGGGGAGCGCATCGAATATAGGATGTTTCGGCCACTGACGTTTCGGCAACTGACGTTTCGGCCAGAACTCTGCAGGGTACGACGTTTCGACCAATCCTAAATGTTGCTATTATTATTTACTTATTATCGAAAGAAAAATATTATTAAAAGAATTAAAAAACCGTCGACCGAGCAACCGACCAGTAAATTCACTTCAGTGAACTTATCTCACAAAGTGAACACAAACATGTAAACACAAACAAATAAATATGAGCGATAGAAACATAAGTCTGCGACCTGTTAAGCATATTTCATTCTGAACCTATCTCACAAAGTAAACACAACTGAACGCGTAAATACAAACACGAAAACACAAGCAATTGAAACATAAGTCTGCGACCATTCTGACCGATCGATAGTAAAGTCGCTATTATTACAGTCGCTGTTATAATGCGGTCGCCATTAGGACAGTCGCCGTTTTGAAAGTCGCTCACCTGATTACGTCGCCCTTATGAAGTCGCTATTATGACTGTCGCTGTTTTGACAGTCGCTATCCGGCCCGGATCCCCGATAAAAGAGACAAAGCTTGGAAGAAACGGAAAATAGACAAGAAAACAAGCAACTGGCTAATGTACATCAAATTAAGAAATGATTATGTAAAAATACGCATAGATGAAAAGAGAAACTACGAAAAAAATAATAGAAAAATGCAAGGAAGAACCCAAATTATTTTACAGGTATGCAAATGGCAAACTGAAGAATAAATAAGAAATAGAAAAGCTGCGCCAGGCTGAAATTATGAACAACCACCTCAAATCAGTATTCACAATGGAAAACTCACCTAACTGTGAGGAAATAGAGAGAGATATATCCCCCTCAATGAAAGAAATAATTGTAACACAGAAGGAAATCAGCGACCAGATCAAAACCCTTGATGTCAGAAAATCACATGGCCCAGACGGAGTTGCAAATTGGATACTGAAAGAATGTATGGAGGAATTAACAGATAAAATATACAATATAATTAAATTCTCACCTCAAGAAGGAAAGGTGCCACAGAACTGGAAGAATGCAAATATTGTACCGATTTATAAGGGAGGAAACAAGGAAAATCCATCAGATTACAGACCGGTCTCCCTGACAAGCACAGTAGCAAAAATTTGTGAAAAGCTCATAAAAAAAGATGGATTAAACATTTGGAAGAAAAAACTATACTGAATCCAAATCAATTTGGATTCAGACAAGGAAGATCATGTACAACAAACTTGATCTGCTTCTACTCGAGATTAATAGATATGATACAAGAGAGAGATGGTTGGACAGACTTTGCCTTTCTGGACTTACAAAAGGCATTTGATAAGGTACCACACAAGAAGCTAATAAGGAAAATAGACTCAATAGGTGGCATCAGAGGAAAATTATTGGAATGGATGAAAGACTTCCTGACTGGGAGGAAAATGAGAGGGGTAATTAGAGATAAATTCTCAAATTGGGAAGAAAGGATAAGTGGTGTCCCGCAGGGATCAGTACTGGCCCCGATTATGTTTGCCATATACATAAATGACATGGATGAAGGAGTATAGTGTTATATGAATTTCTAAATACTAAAGGAAGTAAGAAAGGAGGAGGATTGCAATTCATTACAACAAGACTTGGACAAGATCTGGAAATGGACTAAAAAATGGGAAGTGAAATTCAGTATCAAGAAATGTAGTATAATGGAATTTGGAAAAAGTAAAAACAGAATATCGAGAGATTATATAATTGGTGAAGAAGAGGTCAAAAAAGTAAACTCGGAAAAAGACCTTGGAGTGATGATCAGCAAAGACATGATACCGGACAAATATATTAATAAAATAGTCGGAGAAACCTACAATTTATTGAGGTCAGTGAAAGTGGCATTTGTCTATTTGGACGAGGAAATGATTAAAAAAAATAATAATAACTACACTAATAAGACCAAAACTTGAGTACGCAGCAACACTATGGACACCCAGTACTAAAAAGAACATAAGGAAATTAGAAAGAATACAAAGAGCAACAACAAAACTGGCACCAACTCTTTCCAAAATGACATATGAACAAAGACTGTCCAAATTAGAATGACCAACTCTGGAACAAAGAAGGGAAAGAGGGGAACCTGCTAACTAACTATAGAATTATGAAAGGTGTATCGTTCACTAGGTACGGGGTACTGGTATATGTAGATTCGTATTAAGTTTATACCATTTTATTCAAAGCTTTCAGGTTTTGCAGTTATGGTATATACACTGTCAACTGTTAAACAGAACGATACATTAATGTGGTTACATATATATAACTGTTTATCACACCACTTCTTGTTGCACAACACCTGTCATCGTCCCAACTCCTCGTCTCGGCCACGCTACCCTGGTGGTCATTGGCCGGAAGTGACAATCTCAGCACTTTCTTGTGTTGGGTTTAGTCTTTAGTCTTTACATTAATTTCGAGAAGGTCCGTTGTCTCACATGGGTGGTGCAACTGCATTGATTATGTATTGTTGTCTATTATCATACATGTTAATTATATATCCAGGGGAGGATCGTTAGTATACGTAATTTGTGTTTTGTGTTTGTTTGGTTACTCGGATGTTCATGTGCGTTCGTATGTCTGTTTGGTGGTCGAGTTGTTGTTGCAGACCCGAAGGTTGCTGACTTAGTTCTTAGTCAGCTAGAAGGGCCTGACATTGAGTGGGTGAGTGAGTGAGGGAGTGAGTGAGGGAGTGTGAGCGAGTGATATTACTCATCATGTATATGGTGGCGTATACATATCGCTCTCCCCCTGGGGTTAGGTGGCTCCCGGCACCTAGGGTACATGGTTTACAAAAGTATTTATATGGGTAATACATCGAGAAAAAAAAATTCAGAGACACAAAATCCTGTGGGGTTAAAAATGTGCAGATGGGGGGGTGTTGTTGAAGTGAATCTGAGGTCCCAAGGGGGATCATGAACTGTAATTAAGGGGTAGCGATGTTGTGTCTCAGAAGTGTAACGTTGTGTCTCACCAGATTACATGTTCTATTGGATTTCACATACACTGTTTAATTCACTTTTTAAATGTTATTGTTTTTATGGTTTAACACTATCACTGTTGGGAGTGTTGTTTTTCTAGACACTGTTCTATGGTCAGTTTGGTGTGTCACATTGCACTTGTTTTATTTCATAGTATGGATATATAGTTTCTGTATGAATTTTTATAGTATTTAAGATATTGGGTGAGACACAAGAATAAACTTAATCTAGGTTTACAACAATTTGGGTATGGAGGTGGAAAGGTTTTGGAAGGTGTTACTTCATGCAACAGAATATGATTATTATAATTAGTATAAAGAGCATGATTAAGAGGGAAAGGGCTGTGGAGTTATATGGAAGAATCCTATGATGTAAGTCGAATGAGTCCATGTCAAAAGTAGTCGATGTTTAAGGTGGGTAATTAATGATGTATTTACTTTTGGAGGATGAAGGTTATGTCTCAGTGTATGAGGATATGTTTATCTGACTCTCGCTAAGATTATATTGGTCGGAAGGAAGTAGAGAAGTTTTATAGATATGTGGAAAAGAGTTCTTATTGGAAATGGGCCATTTTAACCTCCACTGATAGATACATGACGTCCTGCATCTTCAGGGGCGAGAGCTAGAGTGCATGTTTAGTTGCGTCGACGCAGAGTCATGGGATGAGACTTGCGTATTGGTGATTGGTGTGTGTCTGTGATAGGTGGGTTGTGGATGGGAGGTGAGATTGGGTCGAGGTTCAGTTTGACCTTTCTCAACTTCTCTCCATGTATGGTGAAGGTGGAGTGATCAGAAGGATCTGTTAGTAGGAAAACATTGTTAGGGAGTGAACTTGTGACTATGAAGGGGCCTAGGAATTTGGGTTTGAGTTTGTTTGTTCGACCTGAGTCTTTTACCATGACTGTGTCGTCAGGTGCTATGTCAAGTGGAATTGACCGTTTGTGTTGTTTTGTCTTTGTCTTTTCCTGGGCTTCTTTCAGGTTTGCTCTAACTTTTTTGTAAATTGTTTGCATACCTCTTTTGATGCAGTGTGCGAGGTTATCTAGGTTGTATAAGGGTGGGGGGGGGGTTGGTTGAATATTTGGTAGGGTAGGCGCATTGGTTGGCCGAAAATGATTTCATGTGGGGACATCTTTGTTGCGGAGTTGACTGTGCTATTGATACTGGCTTGTACCTGTGGTAGCCAATCTTCCCAAGTGTCCATGAGGTTATTGACCAATGGTCTGAGAATTTCTAGGACCTTGCGATTTGTTCGCTCAGTCAGACCGTTTCCCTGGGGGTGGTATGCAGTGGCAAATGTTTGGTCAATGTTGTAGAGGTGTGCTATTTCGCGCATCACTTCATTTTTGAATTCTGAGCCATTGTCAGATAACATTGTGTGTGGTATGTTGTATTTACAAAAGATATTGTTGACCAGGGTTTTGGCTACAGTCTCTGCTGTTTTGTCCTGGAGTGGTATTAAGATTGTGTATGAGATATTCCTATGGTGGTTTGGTGCGTGAGGCTGGTACACGTTCCCCCAATCGTTGTTTAGTATTGGTTGTCGTGTTGGAGGGGGTGTTTGTCGATGGGTGGTGAATGGGTTGTTAGTTCTCTGATGCGGTTGTTGTTGTGTTTTCTGTAGGTAACACTCTTCGTTGGAGTGAGATGATGTTTGGTGTAGGTTGCAGTATTTGATTGGATGTGTTGGTGTAGATAGGAGTGGGTGTTTAAAGGGGGGTGGAACTTGTTTGTTTTGATTCTGGTGTGAGGTAGTAGCATGCACTGAGCGTGGGTGTTGTTTTTGCTGTGTCCAACACTGGGCATCTGTGTGGGAAATGGTTCCATGAACTGAGCAAGGGATAGGGTGGTGTTGTACCTGCGTGTGTTGCTTTTGCTGTGTCCAACACTGGGCATCGGTGTGGGAAAAGGTTCCATGAACTGAGCAAGGGATAGAGTGGTGTTGTACCTGCGGGTATTGTTTTTGCTGTATGCAGTCTTTCGTGTTGTGACTGTTTGATGAATGGTAGGAGCACCACTTAGAAGGTTGTCCTTGATTGGTGGGAGGGGGTTGCTGTGAGTGAAGGCTATTTAGTCTGGGGAGATGGTTGGGGGTATCTAAGGATACATTGCAAGCATTCATGATATCTAAAATATAGGTATAAGCTAGAGGATTTCTAGTGTCTAGTTCCTTTTTGGAGGCTTCCTTTAAACACTTTGGAGGGAGTTGGGAGAGATAGGAAGCTATTTCAAGGAATGTTAGTAAGTGTTTTGTTGGCATTACATTTTGACCAAATTGATCAGTGTGAGTCCAAGGAGAGTTATTTTCTAGGTCTTCTCTGACCTCTTTCATTCCGTTTGCAACAAAATCCATTATGTTAGTAATGGAAT
>NC_134796.1:16311720-16321720 GCF_046742065.1 Oratosquilla oratoria
GTTAAATGAGAGGGTGGGAAAGTAGAAATGTATCATGAATTTAACCAAAGTAGATGAGTAAAAACAGCAACGACTGCAACAGCACTGTAGGAGAGAGGCCAAACGCAGAGTATGGGATCCAATATATTTGACGTTTCGCCCAGCAGGGCTTCTTCAGAAAAAAAGTCAAATATATTGGATCCCACACTCTGCGTTTGGCCTTTAACCAGAGTACGTGAAGTGGGTAATGACAACACCCTCTGAGCCCCGTAAAAGACGACTAGATGGGGTAAAGGGAAGGAAATTAGGGATACCCCCTCTCTTTCTTCGTATTTTTCTCTTGCATAGTATCAAAGCAAAAAGTATCCTTTACCTAAGCCCTCTGTCTAATGAGAGAGATTGTATTCTTCGTAATTGTATGAGTACGTTTGGGATTTTTGTCAAATTATTAAAATCACCAGGTAATATACATGTATAAATATATGTGCATATCACACACACACACACACACACACACACACACACACACACACACACACACACACACACACACACACACACACACACACACACACACACACACACACACACACACACACACACACAC
Organism: Oratosquilla oratoria; assembly: GCF_046742065.1. NCBI lineage: Eukaryota > Metazoa > Arthropoda > Malacostraca > Stomatopoda > Squillidae > Oratosquilla > Oratosquilla oratoria. Next base: position 16,312,307 of record NC_134796.1, read on the forward strand.
ACACACACATATATATATATATATATATATATATGTATATATATCACGTGAAAGACACAGTTGGAGCAAAAAAGACTAGACACAGGGAATCTATATATTTCGATTGCAAACTGCAATCCTTTTCAGTAGATACAAAGTATAGAGAAGTGAAGTGAATGCTACTTAAGTAGCACCCTTGACAAGAAAAGGGGAACATTGGGATGGTCCCTACCCTCGGCTCACTCAGTATGTGGGGTCAGGAGGCAAATGTCTTTTGACTAAACTAGTGTTCCAACATGTTAAACAACTTAACCATTGTTTAAATTGGGACAAAGCTGAGCTCAAATATAAGTCTAGATGTGAGTTCAGGAGAAAAATGGTCGAATCAACCATTATTGAGTATCAACCCAATATGAATATTTCGAAGGGGCAATGGTCCTCGGACATAATTTTAGGACTTTTCATCACTATTTTAGTCAAAAGACATTTGCCTCCTGACCCCACATACTGATTGAGCCGAGGATAAGGAGCTCTCCCAATGTTCCCCTTTTCTTGTCAAGGGTGCTGCTTAAGTAGCACCCACTTCTCTATATTTTGTATCTACCGAAGGGGATTGCAGTTTCCAATCGAAATATATATAGATTTCCTGTCTCCATTTTTTTGCTCTAACTGTGGTTTTCATGTGATCGACAAATGTAATATATACATATATATATATATATATATAATATGTATATATATATATATATGTATATACATATATCTGAATAGAATCACAAATGACGACGATGTCAATCACATAATCCCGACAGTTGTCCCCGGGCTCGAACCCTGGACTTGTACGTTAGCAAGTCAATGTTTCTACCAACCACGCTATAGAGGCTATAAAACCCTTCAACCTCGGGGTTAATCTACACCCGTAGTCGACTCAAATCCTGCGGGTGTAGATTAACCCCAAGGTTGAAATATTTTATTGCCTCGATAGCGTGGTTGGTAGAAGCATTGACTTGCCAAGGTACAAATCCTAGGTTCGAGTCCGGGGACAATTGTCGGAATTTGTGATATATATATATATATATATATATATATATATATATATATATATATATATATATACAATATACATACATACATATATATATATATATATATATATATACATATATATACTATCAACCACAGTGCACTTTAATTCTAAGCTACATGCAGAAATTGAAACGTGGTACGCCCGAGGACTCAGAACAAGGCCAGTACGTGACCAGTGCTTGTAGTAACTTGACCACTACACCATCAATATATCTCTAGTCACTGGGGCCCATTCAGTGTTGTACAAATGCATAGATACATAATACATACATACATACATATATACTGTATGTATATATATATATATATATATATATATATATATATATATATATATGTGTGTGTGTGTGTGTGTGTGTGTACATCCATGGTAGGACAGTGATCATGGCTTCACTGGGCCAATCCTAAATGGAGCGTTTGATTTGGGCCCATCCTCTCTGGCACGATCGAAACCTGTGATACAGAAAACGTGACTCGAGAATGTGAAGAAGAGAAGAGCAGGAGGGGAGGAAGGAAGGTTGAAAAGTAAATGTTAAAACCGGAGAAATTTTAAGGCAGCAAAAAGGTCAGCTCAAGTGCGGTGCCAAAGCTTGGCACCTTGTAGTATCTGTGCTCCTCAGACTGGCATCATGTCGATGAAGTAATTGCCACCAAAGAGATGACGATCTCACGAAGGTATGTTAAGTGCACACGGTAGCTGTGGAAAAGGGAGCTGAGGCCCATCTGTGTACTGGGGATGGAAATGAATAGAGAAGACTTGATAAAGAGGGAAAACATGGCATGAAGGACGAAAGGTAGTGGAGGGGGACCCATGCTGGGAAGAAGTCGGTTCGATACAGTTTTTTAGTATCAAACTAAAAGGGTGAAAGATAAGATCTGCCCCGAAAAGCTACTCCGCCAACTTTATGAGGTTTATGTCATCTTACTTTCAGTGCTCTTTGAATCCTAAGGTGAGCGTTGAAAAAATAAAATAAAATAAAATAAACGTAAAATGTTTGGTAAAGTGAAAACAACAGAGCAATGCAGTCAGAACGCACCAGTCGGAACTTTTGTAAAACAAAGACAACATTGGCAGTCTGAAAACGTGGCGAGGTTATAATGGAGCTAGAAGGAATCAGATACTTTGAGGTGGTTGAAGGTAAAGGAGAAAATTCTTGTAAGATATTGAGCTCCGAGGAAACGTAGCGAGTCTGTGTACCAGGAAGTGGGCACGGCTTTGAAGGTGAAACGAGTAAGGTCTTGCTAACGTTAGTCTCAAATTAAGGGATGAGTAAGTAACGTAGGCGGAGGTAATTGACAAAAATAGAGGAATAATATGTTCTCTCCATTCTTCCTGAAATCATCCATTTTGGATGTTTCATTTTCGCAAGTTTCATCCCTTCTTTTTGGACGATAAAAAAGTATATATACACACATATATACGTATATATATATATACATACATACACACACAGACACACACACACACACACACACACACACACACACACACACACACACACACACACACACACACACACACACACACACACACACACACACACACACACACACACACACACACACACACACACACACACACACACACACACACACACACACACGGTATTTTCCTATAGACGTCTCTCGGCCTTAACTGGCCGTCTTCAGGAGGTGTTAACTGGTCAAATTGTTGACAGAGAAGATGGCCAATTAAGGCCGAAAGACGTCTAGAGGAAAATGCCATGGACTTCAGTACTCTACTAAGAGATCTGCATCCAGACGACCGCACATTGGTGCGCAACATAGAAAAGAAATTCAATAAACAGAATAATGCTATCGCAGCTGTTGACTTTAACAACGCATGCATATATATATATATATATATATATATATATATATATATTTATATATATATGTATATATATATATATATATATATACATATATATATATGTATATATTTATATATATATATATATATATATATATATATATATACACATATACATATACCTGAAATGTGTATGACAAGAGCAAAGAATGGTAACCCTTAAACTGCTTCAAAAGGTGTAGAAGATACATAGTTCAAGAAGTTTTAAGAATATTGATAAAGTGTAAAGATACTTAAGTTCGAACGAAGTACAAAGTAGAAATAGAAAAAAAAAAATCAAGAACCTAAAGCAAAATAAGAAAATACTTGAATCTGAACAAAAGATCACGAGGGTGAAACAAACAGTCGAAATAATCGAAAAGTCTATAAAAAAAAAAAAAAAAAAAAAAAAAAAAAAAAAAAAAAAAAAAAAAAACAAAATGGAAGTTCGAGTTCGAGCAAGGCAGCAAAAGGAAGTAAGGAATTAAAAAGAGAAAAAAAGAATTGAGGTTCACCACAGGGGCACAGAAGGTAGGAGGTGGATTGTAAGAAAGGGAGAGAAAGGCACTGTTGGGTACAATATACCTGTATTTGCATAATGGCGGGTCGCGTTACGAGGGGGAGAAATCGCTCCATTTACTGTACGAAGGGAACAGCTTCGGGAGGTTGGAGGTTTGTGTGGGAACATAGCACACTCCCTTTTCTTCTGCAACCTCCTCTTAAGTCAGTGGTTCCCGACCTTTTTCACTCCATGTCTCCCTTCACTAATTCTCTGCATTTGTGTGACTCCCTTTATTTTTCTCCCAAATCCCACCCCGCAAAAAAGAAAGAAAAAAAAAAAAAAAAAAAAAAAAAAAAAAAAAAAAAAAAAAAAAAAAAAAAAAAAAAAAAAAAAAAAAAAAAAACATTATTTTCTTATATTTCTTCTGCCAGGAGAGAGCAATGGACTTTTTCATATTCAGATTCCTCACATTATATAGAAATGTATAACTTGTAACAGCAGGCCATATCCCCCCTCCCTCTTAAATTCTTGTCATGGCTCCTTTGGGGCCTCCCATGGTCCCCAGGTTGAGAACCACTGTCCTAAATATTACTTCGTGTCTCCTCCTCAGAACAACATCTTCCTCCTATACCTCCTCCTCCTCCCCTCCTCCTCCTTCTCCTCCTCCTACTTCGCCTCCTACTCCTCCTCCTCCTTTTCTTCATTTCTTCGTTCTTTATTCTTCTCGTCCCGTTCGTGTTTGATTCTTGGACTCGTTCCCACTGTAATTGTCTCAGCCTTATTAATACGAGGCCTACATCTCTTTTAGATAGAATCATAAGTGTAACCATTACTAACCATCACCAACCACGCACGTGATTCACACACATACGGCATGGCACTCGCCTTGAGCAAGACTTGGATCTTGCAGACTTCACATATTTCCCTATTGCAAAACGCAGAGTAAGACAACAGGATGTCGCCACACGAAAATGCCTGTCACCAAACAGACCCATTTGAACCCCCTTCATATACCTATATACTTATTACATTACCCGTAAGTTAACATGCACACAACATGTCTAACCACACCCACCAACCATACAACTAACCCCTATATACGAAACTAACACTTGTGCCAATAATTACTAACTAACACGTGTCACACACGACAACCCACTAACCCCATCTATTATCGGACGGTAATGCCGCCGAGACAGTAAGAGCTGTTCAGGTCGAGAGCCTGCCAGACGCTAGAGCTGGTCAGGTCAAGAGCCTGCCAGACTGATCTGCCTAGGTAGCTAACCTGGTAGAAGGCAGACATCTACCCAGGTGAATGCCCGAGGTCAAGGCCCGGCACTTAGAATATTATGGTCAAAGGACCTAAAGATAGCCTGTTATATTTAACCAGATCATATTGTTAATAAAAGAAGAAATCCCCACCAAGGTATTTCTCGCCCACATTAAGCCCCCCTTTATGTAGCTGCCCAAAATGGTTACAGTAAGAACATGAGAACATAGGAATGGAGGATACTGCAATAGACCATAGGAACTACACTAGGTAGTTATACTCGTATGTCCCTCACCACCTGTCTTCCTTATCCATAAAGTTATCTAATCTTCTCTTAAAACAACCAAATGTTTCAGGCGCTCGCTACATTGTTAACAAGTCTATTCCATTCGTTATATGCTCTGATGATGAACCAGTCCTTGCCCATTTTCTTCTTAAGCCTAAAAGTATCTCTTATACCCTGCTTCCTCTCATTCAACTTTTTTTGCTCCCCATAAAACTTCCTTTTTTCAAGGTGGAAACTAAAAACCTCTGCTCGCCCCGGCTTAGTCACTCTAACTCATTGAAACCCATATCTGCCAGTCACTTTAGGCCCTAGTCTCCCCTCCACTCCCTGCAATGGGATGATTTATCTTCAGAAACTCCAGGACCACTCCTTTCTTAATCCCTTCAATAAAACTCCACATATTGATATCTCGTTTGTTATTACTGTAACATTAAAGAGAGAGAACGAGAAATAGAGAGAGAGAGAGAAAGAGAGAGAGAGAGAGAGAGAGAGAGAGAGAGAGAGAGAGAGAGAGAGAGAGAGAGAGAGAGAGAGAGAGAGAGAGAGAGAGAGAGAGAGAGAGAGAGAGAGAGAGAGAGAGAGAGAGAGAGAGAGAGAGAGAGAGAGAGAGAGAGAGAGAGAGAGAGAGAGAGAGAGAGAGAGAGAGAGAGAGAGAGAGAGAGAGAGAGAGAGAGAGAGAGAGAGAGAGAGAGAGAGAGAGAGAGAGAGAGAGAGAGAGAGAGAGAGAGAGAGAGAGAGAGAGAGAGAGAGAGAGAGAGGAGAGAGAGAGAGAGAGAGAGAGAGAGAGAGAGAGAGAGAGAGAGAGAGAGAGAGAGAGAGAGAGAGAGAGAGAGAGAGAGAGAGAGAGAGAGAGAGAGAGAGACAGAGAGACAGAGAGACAGAGAGACAGAGAGGGAGAGACAGAGACAGAGAGAGAGAGACAGAGAGAGAGAGAGAGACAGAGAGAGAGAGAAAGAGAGAGAGAAAGAGAGAGAGAGACAGAGAGAGAGAGAGCGAAGGAGTGACATAGAAAAATGATAGGGAGAGGGACAGAGAAAGATATAGGGAGTGAGCGAGAGCGAGTGAGAGTGTGAGTGTGAGTCAGTGCTAGAAGGACAGAAAGGCCAATAAGCAAAATAATGATTTCCTTATTTCCCAGCCACCAACCTTCTTTTCTCTCCTAATTGATAATTTCTTAACTGCCTCCAAGTCTCCTTGCACTGTCATGCAGCTTCCTTGTCACGCTGAGGCTCCTCATCACGGCCATGTTGCGTTTTGTTCCATCATCCTCGATATTTCTTGCTTCACCTCATGATCTGAAAAGTTTGCAAAATATGTATAGACACAAATACAGACACACATTCATATGTGCGCAGAAACGTACACATATAAAATATACTTATAGACACGCAAACTCGCACACGCATAAACATACACATGCGCATACACATACACATACACATACACATACACATACACATACACATACACATACACATACACATACACATACACAAACACATGCACGTACACACACACATGCACATACACATACACATACACATACACATACACATACACATACACATACACATACACATACACATATACATACACATACATACACAAATACATACACATATACATATACATGCACATACACATGTACATACGCATACACATACACACATAGTGCACATATACAGTACATACATAAAAACACAAATACACATATTCAAACATATACGTATACACGCATGCAATGGAGGCAAACGTCGTGACATGACACAGTTCGACATACGCTTCCTCTGCAGCCCTGATGATCATCACTGGCAAGCTCCCACGCAAACACCTGATCCATCCTCACCGTCTCCAGGCAGACAGGATTTCTTTGACCCAAACAAAATTTACTTTTGGTCATCCTATCGGTTTCATCTGGTCAGAGTCGTCTCTCACGAAAAGAGGACCATAAATTAAATCCCTTCTGTCATGTCCTCTTCGCTTTACACTGAACCAAAGAAAATATATTTGATCGCAGAAATCTCGACCTTATGGTTGTCTCTGTGCAGATGTGGTGTTTGTTTTCTTGGAATCTAGTGTAGTTTTTGTCCTAGAAATTTCTTCATCCTGTGAATTTTGCGTAGAAAAATATATCAAGCCATCAGCGACGCATGTTATTGTTTCATAAGGAAAAGGAGAGCTTGATTAAAGAATTTTAGTCGAGACTACTTGCTATTACAGTAAAGTAACCATAACTCAGAATTAGACACAAAAGAGTTTCATATGTGCTGGAAGGTACCTTAGTGTCATAAGGCCAGTGGGCTTTGCAAGACTTTAGGGTGTAACAGTCCTGAAGATAATTGGCCTAGCTGAGGGTTTTAAATTATCCCAGACACTTTGAAGATTTACCTTTTGATCCCTTTCTTGACCTCTTCAGCGACTTCTGACCTTTCGTCACTATGAAGCTTAACCCTTTGACGACGATACTGGTTGCTATTAGATTCTCTTCATAAGAGCATAAGAATGGAAGAGGCTGCAAGAAACCATAAGGCATATACTGGGCAGTTCCATGTCCCTTACCACCTATATAATCTTCTCTTAAAACAACTAATCTTTTTAGCGCTCAGTACATTGTTACTAAAGCTATTTCATTCGTTAGCTACTCTGCTGCTAAACCCGTTTTTTCCTATTTCCCTCTTAAATCTAGATTTGTTCAATTTCAGTCCTTTACAAAGAGTTCTGCGCTTTTGTTTTCATATGATGAGCTTGCCTGGATCACCCTTGTTGGGTAAAATTGCCTTGTGGCAACGAGAGTAATTCTAGAAGATCCATTTTACTTAAAACTAAACGCAGAAGTGGGGTGCACTTCAAAATAATAATCCGAAATTTTTATGGAAGAAATATTGGTCAAATGTTTTTCAGAATTTTGATGGAAAATTGATGGTGCTTCAGTAAATATGTTAACTATTTGTAGAATTACGAATTATTGTTTGAAGTTATAAAATACGTGTAACATAACTTATATATAACTATAATCTTTACAAAATTTTGTAGATGAAAAATTTGTCATTTGAAATGAAGCACTTTATCTTGATTAGAAATCACGGGAAAAGAAAATATGAAATAAAGTATGAAAGCACAAAATAACAAATAGACTTTATGCTACACTGGTAATCTACTGATGATAAATATTTAGTAGATAATTTTCTGTAAAATTTAAGGTGCTTCTGTATCTACATCAAAGTATTTACAGGATTATAAGGCGTTGGTTGAAGTTACAGAGTGCAACAACTTGCTGTATAACTGTATATCATCTACAAAAACAAAGAAAGACAATTTCACATCTGAAAATGCTATAATCTAAAATACTTATTCTACTAGTAAGTATGGGGAAAAATATGTAGAAAAAATATAAATTTTTAAGGTCTAAGCCCAAAGTAAACTGATGGTTAAGTTTATACAACGGATGTCTTTGGGATTATCATAATATTGTATGAACTAGTGCATACGCTTTCAAGTTTAAGAAGGAAATAAACAAAAACTGATTTACCAAAAGAGTGGTTAACCATGTAAGAGAAGGTTAGATAGTTTTATGGATGGGGTGGAAAGGAGGTAATAGACATGGAACTGCCTACTCTAGGTATTAGGGTTTCTTGTACTCTCCTCCGTTCTTATGTTCTTTTGTTCTTTTATTTTTGTGTATAATAATTCAGATGTAATCTCGAGGTTATCCCGCAGGTAAAGAATCTCGTCTGACTTTGCCGTTAACCGGAACAAAATCCTTAAAGTATTCCATCGTATTGAAGGATAACTAAAAAGTTAATAAAACTAGCAACGATTGGTGTGTGAGAACATAAGGGCACCTCCACACGCACCATATATATATATATATAAATTTATATATATATATGTATATATATATATATACATATATATATATATATATATATATATATATATATATATATATATATATATATTACAGGTGAAAAATGTAATCACACATTTGTCAATCACGTAGAAACCACTGTTGGAGTAGAAAAGACTGGAAACGGGGAATCTATATATTTCGATTGCAAACTGCAATCCTCTTCAGTAGATACAATTAAGAGAGAGCGTGCTGCTTAAGTAGCACCCTTAACAAAAGAAAGGGGAACATGGGAAGAGGTCTCTACCCTCGGCTCACTCCGTATGTGAGGTCAGGAGGCAAATGAGTTTTCAATAGGTTGGTGATGAAGAGTCCGGACATTATATCCGGGGACCATTGCCCCTTTGAAATATTCATATTGGGCTGATATTCAATGATAGTAGATTCTACCATTTTTCTCCTGAACTCACATCTGGATTTATAAATAAGCTCAGCTTTGTCCCAATCTAAACAATGTTTAAATTGTTTAACATGTTGGAACACAGCTGAGCTCTCTTGTCCATATTTAATGGAACGTTTATGTTCAATCATC
>NC_134796.1:16346720-16354220 GCF_046742065.1 Oratosquilla oratoria
TGATGAAAACATGGAGGAAATCCTCCAGAAACGTCCTGAATTGAGAAACTTTTGCAAGAGTAGAGTAGAAATGTGGGTTGAATAAATTAAGAAGAAAGTTGAAGGAAGGGAGAAGATTGGAGAAGAAAAGGGGAGGACCCGAAATGTTGAAAGAGAATAAACGGTTGGTAATGGGGAGAGCAGCAACATAAATATTCTGTAAATAAGAGAATCGCACGATTTGATATTTGCAAATGATGTTTAAGAAATAAGAAAAAAAGAGTAAAATAACAGACGACTTAAAAATAACCAATGTGGTGCTCGTACGTAAAAAAATAAATAGATAAATAGAAGATGAATTGTATATTCTACAAAACATTTGAGTATGCCATGAAAGTTGCATGGAAAAATACTGATATAATAAGTAAATAAGTAAACAAATAAATATAAAAATAAATAAATAAATAAATAAATAAATAAATAAATAAATAGATAAATAAATAAATATATAAATAAATGAATAAATAAATAAATAAATAAATATATAAATATATAAATAAATGAATAGATAAATGGTTATATAAATATATAGATAAATAAATGAATGAACGAATAAGTGAATAAATGAAAAAACAAATAAATAAATAAATAAATAAATAATAAGATAAATAAATAAATAAATGAATAAACAAATAAATAGATGAATAAATAAATAAATAAATAAATAAGTGAATATATCAATAAATAAATAAATCAATCAAACATGGGAAAGGGGAGAAGATGAGGAATACACGAATATTTTAAGATGGAAAGTGGCTATGAGCATCACGGTTTGTAGCAAGTATGCAAAAAGATAAGGAAGAGAGGAACGAATCTGTATGTGGTTGTTATGAGTTCACCAAAGGAAAAATGATAAACTGGATATGAATATATTACATGGGGTGTTAAATATGTCTGTGTGTAAGAACGAAGCATCTGTGAACGACGAAAGGCGCATAGGATGCGAAAGTAGTTAGGAGAGAAACTGACTGGTTCAGTTAGTATATACGTAGGATTGAAATTATGTGACGTAATTTCAGATGGTCGACGTACTAAGGGATGAAAATGTGAAAAATAGATGAATAGGATTGAAATTATGTGACGTAATTTTAGATGGTCAACGTACTAAGGGATGAAAATATGAAAAATAGATGAATAGGATTGAAATTATGTGACGTAATTTTAGATGGTCAACGTACTAAGGGATGAAAATATGAAAAATAGATGAATAGGATTGAAATTATGTGACGTAATTTTAAATGGTCAACGTACTAAGGGATGAAAATATGAAAAATAGATGAATAGGATTGAAATTATGTGACGTAATTTTAGATGGTCAACGTACTAAGGGATGAAAATATGAAAAATAGATGAATAGGATTGAAATTATGTGACGTAATTTTAGATGGTCAACGTACTAAGGGATGAAAATATGAAAAATAGATGAATAGGATTGAAATTATGTGACGTAATTTTAGATGGTCAACGTAGTAAGGGATGAAAATATGAAAAATAGATGAATAGGATTGAAATTATGTGACGTAGTTTTAGATGGTCAACGTACTAAGGAATGAAAATATAAAAAATAGACAAATAGGATTGAAATTATGTGACGCAATTTTAGATGGTCAACGTACTAAGGGATGAAAATATGAAAATTAGATGAATAGGATTGAAATTATGTGACATAATTTTAAATGATCAACGTACTGAGGGATGAAAATATGAAAAATAGGTAAATAGGATTGAAATTATGTGACGTAATTTTAAATGATCAGCGTACTAAGGGATGAAAATATGAAAAATAGATGAATAGGATTGAAATTATGTGAAGTAATTTTAAATGATCAACGTACTAAGGGATGAAAATATGAAAAATAGATGAATAGGATTGAAATTATGTGAAGTAATTTTAAATGATCAACGTACTAAGGAATGAAAATATAAAAAATAGATGAATAGGATTGAAATTGTGTGATTTGAATTTAAGGGATGAAAATATGAAAAAATAGATGAATTATGTGACGTAATTTTAGATGGTCAACGTACTAAGGGATGAAAATATGAAAAATAGATAAATAGGATTGTAATTATGTGACGTAATTTTAGATGGTCAATGTACTAAGGGATGAAAATGTGAAAAATAGATGAAAAGGCGAAGCAGAGAAGAACGTTGTTGGGAAAAGAAAGGAGAATGGAGTTGAGTGAATCATATAACATTTTGTGAATGATCTGTTTTGGATGGAAAACAATTTGTAGATATTGCAGTTACTGGGGAAAACACTCGGAGAGATGTTTGAGTAAAATGAGAATGAAAGTAACGAAGGGTACAGTCGTAGAAAGGAGACGAGAGGAAATACTTTGAACTTTGAGTTGGAAATAGAAATAACAACACCCTATTTCCTCCATATGGAGGAAATAAAAGTTAAAGTAAATACAAGGAAATTGGAACAGAATGAAACTGATTAAATTGAACTGGGATTAAACTGAATTAGAAGAAATTACAATTGGAGATGGGTATGGTGGAGAGCCTAGTAGGTCCAATAATGGTTCATGAGAATGGATTCTGGATGAATGAGTTGATAGACTGGAAGAAAGGCAGAGGAAATGGAATGATAGAGATGATTGTATAGAATACAAGAATTTAGCAGTGGAGCAAATAGAATTAGATAACAGGATGAGTGTACTGGAGTATATCAGCAAGATTTTGGTTAGTGCAAACGTTAGAAGAATGAAAGGGAACAAGACAGTAAAGGCAGTTTACAAACCGAAAGGGCAAGGAGAGAGGATGTTAAGAAGATTGTGTACAGTGGTGTTCATAATAAAAAGTAATAGGCAGGAAGCAGATTCATGGGTGTATGGTAGAGCAAAATATCGAAGAAAATTGACAGGAAAGTGAATCAGCCGGGGAAGAGAAAGCAAAAGGAGGAAGAGGAAGAGGAAGAGGAGGAGGAAGAGGAAGAGAAAGAGGAAGAGGAAGAGGAAGAGAAAGATGAAGAGGAAGAGAAGGAGATGAGGAGCAGGGAAAGAAGAGAAGGAAATAGGTAAGTACAAAGGATGGGCAAACCAAAGGGGTGTAGCAATATAAACAAAATATTACTCAAATATGATTGTATGGATGGCATGGCTCTTTCTACAATTAAATGGACGTTAGAGAGATTTCGTGATGATCTGGAGTGATTTTTTTTACCCCTTTACCACAATAGTGCACCATAAGCTGGACAAATTCGCGTGCTTGCTTACTTGTGCGCGCGCGTGTTTGTGTGTGTGTGTGTGTGTGTGTGTGTGTGTGTGTGTGTGTGTGTGTGTGTGTGTGTGTGTGTGTGTGTGTGTGTGTGTGTATTTGTGTGTGTGTTTGTGTGTGTGTGTGTGTTTGTGCATATGCATATGGATATGAATATGCATATTCGTACACATATACACAGACACATACACAAACACATGCACAAACGTATGTACGTATATTCACATAATACATGTATACACATACATACATGAATATATATATCTATATTTGTATATGTATACATATATATTTGTAACACAGAAATTATTTTTTGTGATATTCATTTATCTAAAGATGATGTATTGTTTATGCCTGGCACGATCTTTGGCATGCATGATACTTCGTCACGAACCGGTTACATCCTCCCAGACTCCTTCGAAGTCTACGTCGATGTCTGAGAGGTTTTCAGTTCTTCAAGTGCTCTATCTACTCCGTGCCCGCTCGCCCAGAGTTGTGTAAGACCTGCTGTCAGTTCATGGACGTGACTTCGTGCCACGGAAATGAGATGTCAGGGAAGTCGAAGAAACAGGGTTATCGTCTGTTTATTTTACATTGGCGGAGATTCCGCGAAGATGAGAGGCTATATTATACCCGTTGGGGCGATATGGTGAAATGTTAGAAAATAATGTACAGTTGTAATATAATGAGATTTATGGGTTACAAATCAATTGTTCTGTAACATAAGTGTTCGTGATTATTTGCTTGGGTATTTAAGGAAGAGTTGGTACTGAAATAGTCATAAAAATTATCGACATACAGTGGATTTTCTAAAGTTATTTTGTGGGGTGTTATATTGATAGGCCTCCCCTTATGATGTTACCAATTACGGCAATTGTGATGGTTGGCAGGAGCAAGAATAAGCAAAGACCTCTCCGTCTGGAATATAAACCTTACCAGAACTGATATCTGTCTTATTTTACAAATTAAAAAAATCTAACTGTGATTATATCTTTGTGGGAGAGAATACGAGTAGGTTAGGAAGGAAAAAAAGGGGATAAGGGGTAGGGACAAAACATGTAAAGATTTTTTTTGTCAATGAATTTTTTTTTTCTTTAGTTTATTTCTTCCTACGATGATGGTGACAGAACGTGAGAACTGTAGAAAAAGGAGATGTGGAAGAGCTTTAGGAGTGGGAGACTGATAATATTAATCAAAGAAACAAATAAATTGTACAACTGGAGATACGGAAAGAAGTGAAATAGCGAGACTTGTACGGAAAAACAGATGAAAATCGACAAAGAAGATAGATGGTTATATAACATAATAGATAATATTAAGTGTAGGTTTCGCAAAAGGTTACATGAAATATATACAAATAACAAAAACGAAAAAGAAGAAAAAAAGGAGATGGAAAAAAATGGGTTTTTGGAAAAACCTTCCAACTGAAACGACAGGATTTCGTACATTATAAACTTTTCAGATTTATGTGATTAAACACTAAAGTGATATACTATGATGTCTGTCAAATAATTAACCTACAGGTGTTTTTATATTTGCTTTGTATTTATATGTCTATTCACTCATTTGTTTTCTTTGTCTGTTATCAACAACATGAAAAGTGAAAAATTTTTCACACTGAATGAGAATCAGACAAGAAATAATGGTCTTAAACTGTCAGGAAATAGATTTAATTTGGAAGCTGGTAGAAACAACTTCGCCAACAATGTAGTTAATGAATGGAATAAACTTCCTGCAGAGGCAGTGGAATGAAGTTCAGTTCGAAGCTTTAAGATTCGTTTTGATAAACACCTAAGCAAGATGCTATAACGCCTGCCATTTATTTCATATTATTTGTTTATTTGTTTGTTATTATTTGTTTGTTTATCATTATTTGATTGATTTTCATTTATCATTAGTTATCTGTCCATTTATTATTATTTGCTATTTACTTGTTTGTTTATTATTTAACTTTACCTATTTTTTCCTATTTTATTTATTATTATTTATATCATAATTTTTATATTTGTTCGTTTGTTTATATTTCATCATTATTATAATTTTTTCGCATTCGATCTAGTTATGGACCAAAAGGTCTCCTGTCGACAGGCTCCTCCTTAGTAATCCTTTGTAAGTTGTAGACTGAAAGGCCTCTTGTTAGTATAATTTACCATTGTTCTACAGTGTAATATTTTCAACTCAGTACAATGTAAGAGAGTTGAGATAATAAATTAAAAGAGAGTGAAACTCACGTGGAAAACAGACTAAGGAAATAAATATTTTTCCATTTTATCAAAATACGGAAGAGAGAGCAAAATAGACAAAAGAAGAGGAGCGAGGTGAAAGCGTTCTTGGAAATAACAACATTTTTACTTGTGAGTCGAATGAACAAAATAGATTGTCGACAGATGAAAAAGATGAACGAAAAGGATAAAAATCAGACTTACACACAAAGAGAGGAAAAGAGGAAGGGAAGACGGAGAAAAAAGATCAAAAAAGAAATTGCAGCGAGTTGATTTTAAAGATAATAAAAACATGAAGAAACGGATTTAAGGAAGAGAGAAACTCGGTGACGCAATATCGGCGAATTTCTGAGAACAGAAAGTGAACATCACAACTCTCCTTAACCTTATCAACACGGGGTCTTGTCCTAATGTAAATAAGATCATCTGACGCTGACCAAAATAAAATCTTCAAAGACATCATTGTGCAGATTGGATTACTTTTTATCAAGAACATAAGAACATAAAAATAGAGGAGAGTGCAGGAGACCATAAGCCCTACACTAGGCAGTTCCATGTCCCATGCTATCTGTTATACCTGTCCATAGTTTATTTAATCTTCTCTTAAAGCAACCAATTAGAACCTCTGATATGTTTTCTTGCTGTCACTAAGTGGTTGTATTCAGCTTTGGGTATATTGCCTAACCATCTGACGTCTAGATAGACAATGAAATCGATTGGCATCAGCTGGGATAAATACAGGAATTGAATATAAAAGCCAAAAGATTAGAAAATTATAACAAAAGAGTTGAGGAAGCTGTGGGAAATCAATAGAGTAGTTAACGCTTGGAATACACTTGGTAACCATGTAGTGAGGGCTGAAACTATTGGATGTTTTAAGAGAATATTAGATAACTTTATGGATAGGAATGACAGGTGGTAAGGGATATGAAACTGCCTAGTGTAGGCCTCAAGGTCTCTTGCAGTCTACTTCATTCTTATGGTCTTATGTCCTTTATCACGAGAAACGAATCTTTCACCTGTCAAAGACAAACCCCATTACAATGTCACATACAACGCACGGTTTACACAAATTCCCACAACAACCACATACTTTCTTTTATATTCCCTCAAACAGCATTCAGAATATATCATACTTTATAATAAAACACCAATATAGTAATCATTCCTTGACAATTTCTTAAGAAAAAGTCACCCTTGAATAATGAGACAAAAATGTGAAATACAAAACAACTTATGACGGGGACACATTATTGTCCACAATAATGACTAACCATAATATTCCTAAGGTAGCTAGAGCCTATTTTCGTAGCAGAGATACCCTATAATTTGTGGATATTTGGCTGATCATAATATACAATAAAGGTCAGACGCTGGTAATAGCAATGACAGTGCTGTATATGATTATACAAAAAATATTCTAGATAAGCCGATGAGTGGGCTACATACTTGTACATGGATAAACAAGCACGTGCACACACGCACACATACACGGACACACACGGACACACACACACACACACACACACACACACACACACACACACACACACACACACACACACACACACACACACACACACACACACACACACACACGCACACACACACACACACACACACACACACACACACACACGCACACGCACACACGCACACACACACACACACACACACACACACACACACACACACACACACACACACACACACACACACACACACACACACATACATACACACACACGGACACACACACAGACACACACACGGACACACACACACACACACACACACACACACACACACACACACACACACACACACACACACACACACACACACACACACACACACACACACACACACACACACACACACACACACACACACACACACACACACACACACACACACACACACACACACACACACACACACACACACACACACACACACACACACACGTAAAGAAAGAGAGAGAAAGAGAGAGATATATATAGATAGATAGATAAA
>NC_134796.1:16376720-16381720 GCF_046742065.1 Oratosquilla oratoria
CATCGTAGGCGCCTCCACCGCCGCCACCACCTCCTCCACCCACACCACCTTCACCACTGCCACCAAACAATCTGCTGGCCAGACTTCGAACACGAGCGAACACGAACTCCACGCCTTCCGACAACTCCCTCTCTCACCTTCATCCTCACCCTCTCCCCCACAGTTCACCTCCCCTAGTTGCCAATACATCCCCTGCTTTCGCCCCAAGAACTACTTATGTTCAACTCATCTTTCGTGCGAACCCGACCGTGGATACGAAACTTCTCTGACTTGGTGAAATTAGATTCATTCAGGCTCAATCCGGAGTTAGCTGAGGTGAAAATGTCCGCTGTCACCTCTCAGTACGTGTATATTTCACGTAGACGTACCGAGATCATTGAGAGTGCCACGAAGGATAAATTCTTATACTTGAAACTCGATGTTTAGGACTCGATCGATAGACCACATAAATTCCCCACGTATCTCGTCACCCGATACCCTGTCAGTGTTGATCCGTCGCAAGCAAAAAATCTTCCGGGTGTATACAGCGTGCACCGCTTCTACCAACACGGGACACCCATAAACCGTTTTGTTGTCGTCTGGAGCCTACAGAACATCACTTTAGCTTCCTTTCTTGACTACCACCGTGCAAGTTTCGAAGGATGAAAGATGAACAGCCTTGGTGCTTCAAATGCTGGGGTGTCGGACATATATATCGGTATTGTACTGCTTCCATTGACAAGTGTGGCTAGTGTGCAGGTACTCATCCCTCCCGCACTTGCCCACATCGTACCCCGTCTCAACCCACCAACACTAATGAAGCTTCTCCAGCTGACCAGCTTTCCACCCCAAATTCATCCATGTAGAAATGTCCCTGCTGTCACGAACCCGGGGTGAATGTATGGCACGGATGTATGAAACGCGCTCAGGTGGCTACCTCCCAGACTGCATATGCGCCACCTCCACCCCCTAGGTGCACCCAAGAGCCATACTTGTCGAATCCCACTAAGTCGTCATCACGACCGTTGCCACCTTCTCCAAGAAACTGGAGGCCCTCACCAGCTGGTTCGAAAGGTTCAATAACCAAATACCTATCAAGCCACAGCGACACACGCCTCAGAACGGCACCACCTCCATGTCATCGTCTCCGCCAGCCACTTGCAAACTCAAAGGCAGACTTCACTAACGAGATGAAATTTCACATAATCGCTTGGAATGCTTGTGGCATCAATGATTATCCGAACATTACTTCCCTCAAGATCTATGTAGGCTGAAACCAACCACAAATTATGCTTATCCACGATCCTGGGACAGAGGTACCCCCGCCCTCAGGGTACGTCTCGTATGTCCATCATATCAGGAATGCCTTCTAAGTTACATTCACTCTTCCACCCATAATCAACTCCTGCGCTGCTCTATCCATAATGACATAACATTTCGACTTTTTGAGATATTCATAGGAAATGGGAAGATGAAACTCTGAAATGGTTACTCTGCTCCAGGAAAAATTAATCTCTCTGCCCTCCCCCCACTCACGTCTCACGGTGTGATCTGCATGGGGGACTTCATCACCCGGCACCCTGCCCTAGAAGATATCTTCCCCTCCCCTCTCTTCGAATACATCCGCCGCCACCAACTCACTCACTGGCACACAGGGGATGCCACACACTCCAGAGGAGGCACGCTCGATCACATGACGTTTGATTTAGCAGTGACACACGTTAAATGCTTTCCCATACCGACTCTCTTCTCTGACCACGTCGCACTTGGACTCCTGTATTCCCTACCAAGTGGGCATTCTCCTCATCACACCCACCTTCGCATCTCCATTCCTCCGAAGTACTACCCCAACTACGTCTCTTACATTTGCACTCTTCTACCAACACTTGATCTCCAGTCACCTTAGAACTTGTACTCTTCCCTCGTTGCTTCAACACATGATTTTTACAGCCGTTACGTCACGAGGCCACACCTCGAAAGATGCCACGAGGTCCGCGCCTGGACCGATGCATCCTACAGGTGGAAAAGAAGGCTGAGAGAGATGGTCTTGTCTTTCAAAGGCAGCCAACACCTGCTAATCTCCTTCAGTACCAGACATCCAAAGATGATCTCGTTACCCTACAGCAGTGTGCCCGTACCGAGTCGTGAAAGAAATATATCGACGGCATCAAACACCAGACCAGCGTTGGCTCCATGTGGAACCTGATAAACAAAGTCATCAAGAAGAAACCATCGAGTGTTCTCCACCACAGCCTAGCCCAATACGCACAGGACTTACTCAATACTTGGTCTGAACAAGCACAGATAAGCAATGTTCCCGCCCCCATTCAAGAGACACTCTCCATCCATAAGAATATCCGCACCCTGCGTCAAATGGCTGCATTATTACGGACAGATGGAGATGACGACGTGCCCATCACTGAGGACGAACTGCGTCGTGCTCTTGTCCCCTATCAAGTCCTCCACCTGCTCTTTAAAGTCCCTTGCAATCCCTTGCTGCAACTCTACAGCCTCTTCTTTAGCAAGGGATGTGTACCTCGTGCCTGGACATCTAGTACCATTGTGCCCATCCCCAAACCTGCCACAGACAAGTTAAGGCCTATTTCACTCGCCTCCTGTTTCTGTAAAGTCCTCTAACGTATATTTCTCACTCGACTTACGCTTCGACTGCAGGACAAACTATTATCACAACTGTATGGTTTCTTACCACAGATGGACTTACATGCCCGTCTCTGCCTTATCAGTGTGGCATTTCTTGATCTCAAGAGTGCTTTCGATGTAGCCAACAGGGAGATTATTCTCGACCAGCTCGTAGAATTTGGCGTCCAAGGCAACCTCCTGAGGTGGATCCGTGGCTATCTCTGAAACAGAACTTCGCGTATACTATTCCAGGGAACGTTTAGTACCTCCAGGGAATTCAAATTTGGTACTCCACAGGGTGGGGTTTTGAGTCCATTCTTCATTAACGTCCTGATGCACCGCCTGCTATCCCTTCTCCCCAACATTCCCAACACAACTTTCACCTGCTACGCTTACGATATCTGCGTACACTCCATCTATGCTGCCGGCTTATAGCACCTCCTTCACTCCTATGAGTTGACATCCGCCTGTGGCCTCATCCTTTCCCTAGAAAAAATTCGAGTATTCTCTCCCAGGGGCCCTGGAACACTGCCAGTGTTCATTGCAGGGCACAGTGTCATC
Source organism: Oratosquilla oratoria (assembly GCF_046742065.1). Taxonomy (NCBI): domain Eukaryota; kingdom Metazoa; phylum Arthropoda; class Malacostraca; order Stomatopoda; family Squillidae; genus Oratosquilla; species Oratosquilla oratoria. The sequence goes on from NC_134796.1 coordinate 16,379,901, forward strand.
CCGCCCTGCGTACAGTACCTGTACCTGGGAACGCCAGTACGCATCACTCCAGTCATACCTGATCAACAGCGCATCCATCCCATCACCCAAGATCTCCTCCACCTGCTAGAAAAGCGATTTGTCCCATTTAAATGGCTCACCAATAATACCGCTGGACTATCCATCCCCTTGGCAAAAAACATCTATGTTACCTTCATTCAGTCAGTCATAGACTATCTCTCCCTAGCCCTTGGTCAACTCTCCAAGACATCCTTGGTGTTTTTAAAAAGATTCCAGAATAGAGTGATGCGGTGCATTCTTGGATGCCCCACTTCCACCAGAGTAGTGAACGTGCAGACCGAAATTAATCTTCCTTCAGTTATTGAAAAAATACACGCTAACATCTCCTTCAGCGTCAAGTGCCTCCAATCACCCCATCTGGCCCCGCACTATTCCTATGTCTTAAGAGCTTTATTTGACCAGCTCCACCCTGCAGCGCCTCCACATCGAAGTCCCTATAGCCGAGATTGATCACGGACTACCTCCATGAAAGATTCCACAGCCTCATGTCACCTTCACACCCACTTCAAAAATAGACCCACCGCTCCTCCAGAAACAATTAGCCCTGGAACACATCACCGCAGTGTCCTCCTCCGTCCCTGCCGCGCACCATCTCTACGTAGACGGGTCATTACAGCTAGATGGTAGCGCAGAATGCGCCGTCAACTCACCGGATGTGGAGCCACCTGATGGAGGCTGGGTTGATCGCAGGTTACCCAATTCGTCCAGCTCTATGTACTGCAAACTACAGGCACTCCTGCTGGTTGTTAACCTATTATATCATCGGCGACTGAATGACGTGGTAATGTGTGACTCCCAGTCCGCCCTACAGGCCATCTCGTCTTCACAACCCATACATCGCCCCCACATCCATCACATTTTACAACAGCTCGTCAGAGCTCAAGAACACTCTCTCCATAAGCTTTCTGTGGATTCCTTCCCATGTTGGAATCACTGCCAATAAAAAAGGCAGATCTCCTCGCCAAAAAGGCCTGTAAACTGCCACTGCCCGATGATGCCACACACTCCCACCTCTGCTACAAGAAGATCATACACTCTGCCGCTCTTCTAACCATTTTCCACCGCATGAATGCAAAATGCGCACAAAGCGTATCAATACAACACTACGATCACTTTCGTCTCTCTCCCAAGGTATCGCAAACACGGACTCTTCGTTCGCAGACACAGCATCGTGACTGCACGGCTTTCCCTGGGTTACAGATCGCTGTGGCAAGTCTCTTAGACTATTGCCCCAAAGCTAAGATTTAATACATGTGTGTCACTTTCTCTTAACTGACAATAATCTAGACACTACTAATTCGACACCCATACTTTGGTGGATGCTAAAGCTTACCTCACCTTGATTACCAATATATTTCCCCGTACAGGATGTAACGAAACTGCCTATTGTGGGCCTTGTGGTCCCTTGTAGTCTTCATCTTTCTTATGTTCTTATGTTCTTATCATTACCGTAAAGCTTCACTGTACGTATTAACGTGACTTGCGCATCACACACACTATGTATAAATAGAAATTACCTACTATACTAGGTTTGTCGCTCTATGAGCGTAATGAATTTATATAAACAAAATCTCTCTCTCTCTCTCTCTCTCTCTCTCTCTCTCTCTCTCTCTCTCTCTCTCTCTCTCTCTCTCTCTCTCTCTTTCTCTCTCTCTATCTACCTATCTATCTATCTATCTATTTATCTATCTACCTCTATCCCTTACACGCGCACGCACACACACACACACACACACACACACACACACACACACACACAC
>NC_134796.1:16394220-16399220 GCF_046742065.1 Oratosquilla oratoria
GTGCTGTGTCTTGCGACACTGCTTCTGACTTAGGGCAGTGTACAATATGCAGGGATGATCGTCACCCAGGAGGTGCCAAGATAAGAGGGAGGGAAGAGGGTAGAGGGGAGTGGATTATGTAGGGGATGGAATGGGTGGGAGTGTTTTCTATGCCTTTGTTTTTTGGCCTCCTCCCGTGTAAAGGGGGAAGAAAGCCTTTGTTTTTTTGTATGTATATCCTCTGTATTCCTTTTTTTTCCATCAAGTTATGCGACCATGGTTCCTTTCCACCTAACACTTATGTTTATTATCTATTCTTTTTTTGTTTTTGTTTGTCGTCGTACTTCTGCAAGTTATTTCTATGTCTTGCTTCTTCAGCATAGAAACATAAAATCATAAGAATGAAGGAAACTGTAAAAGACCATAAGGCCTACTCCAAGCAGTTCCATGTCCATAATCACCTATCATCCCCATCCATAAAGTTATCTAACCTTCTCTTAAAACAACCGATTGTCTCAGCGCTCACTACATGGCTATTAAATCTATTCGTTAACCACTCTGTTGGTAAACCAGTTCTTATCTATTTCCTTCTTAAATCTGAATTTGCCTAAATTAAATCCTTTACTGCGAGTCCTACCTTGCTGGTCCCTACACGTTATTCATCTTATTCTTTCCAGCTTTCATACTTTCTCGTTTGGCCTCAGCATTTCCATCATCTGATTCCTTTACATAAGAACATAAGAATAAAGGAGACTGCAAGAGACCATAAGGCCTACACTAGGCAGCTCCGTATCCATCACCACCTGTCATCCCCATCCATAAAGTTGTCTAATAGTTTTTTAAAACAACTGATAGTTTCAGCGCTTACTACATGGTTACTACGTTTATTTCATTCATCGACCATCCTATTAGTAAACCAATTCTTGCCTATTTCCTTCTTAGATCTAAATTTATTCTTAAATCTAAATTTGTTCTTAAATCTAAAGTTATTGAACCTTATCCAGCGTTTCCCATGTATGATCTTTGTACTCAGTTACTTATTCCAGGAAACTTCTTTACATAAGCCATATGTTCAACTTATCTGATCCATATAATTTCTTCCTTGGTCACAAAGAGAACTTTGTTTTCCTCTTCCTCTTCACTTCAGTCTCACGTTGCCCGCCAGCTCCTCCAAACTTCCACATCGGTCATTTAACCATGACCTCTCTGCTGTAGTATCGTGGCTCTTTGACCTCATCTACACATTCCAGAACACAGAATATCTCTCAGACATGATCTGACATTTTTTAACCTCAACACTTTCCACACCAACGCTGGTTGCGTATTCGGAGGGATGCTGTTCTCGCATTAGCTCAGTTGTGGGTTTGAGTCCTGCACTTCTCGATTACTTGCAGCGATTGTTACCTGCCCCAACAGCCAAAGCAGAAGTGGCAAGCGCGAAGGCGTAGGCTCCTCACTTTGTTCTTCACACCAGCGCTCCACAAATGCTCTGGTGGCGTAATCAGAGCCGTGCGGGTCTCGAATTCGCTTAGTTGTGAGTTCGAATCTAACATTTCTCTTCGATTCCTAGCAGTGGCTGTTACTTGCCCCAACAATGCAAATATTTGGGGCAAAAGTGACCGTTTCAGTTGCAACTACCCGCCTCCTGGCGTAGGCTCCCCACCTCTCCACACATTTTGAAGCAGATCCTTGTCGGCACGTTTTTTTTTTTTCGTTTTTTTTTATAATCTCACACTAACACTATGAAATGCATAACACTCCAGAAAAATATTACGTTCTTTCTCTTATTGAATTTTCAAATTAGACTTTCTTCGTTATGTTATTCTGGCACTTTTTACGTCTCTCTCTGAAAGAGCTAGAACTTCATAGACGTCCTATCCTGACCTATTTATCTTCACACGTTGAAATGTCGAAACAGAGTTTCTTAATCACAGTATCCTGACTCTGACCCCAGCTATGACTTCTCACATTCATAAAAGATTTATCCCACGATCCCTCTACCTAAGAACCCCCTCCTCGTCCCTGCCCAACTACACTTCCTTCATGAGTCCCACATGATCCCCTCATTCGACCTCTTTGTGCAATTTGTACTCGCATCATCTTCCTCTGGTCCCTAAACCCACGTCTACTTCCAAAGGCAGTCCTTGAACTTTTTATTAATATCCCATCTGTATTATCACAGACTTCCTTTACAAGATTCTCCTCCTCCCTGTCTCCTATACCTCACATATTCTTAAAACTATGGGAAAACTCTTTCAATTCTCAAATGAGTGAAGTTGATAGGTTAGCCAGCTTGTCACTTAGATGTAATAAGTTGATTCACTCTATGTTCATAACTTATATGATATGATCAAATGTGAACTGATAAAATAGAAGCAACGTTGCATTCAGTAAAAGAAAAGTGACAATAACCGATATTAATCACATAGGGAAGGAACATTATGAGCCTTAGTTTGATCCCATTAAGTAAAAGGTCTTGTCCAAAAGCCGAATAAAGTCACTAGCGCTCATATGTATGTTGCACGGCAGTGAGACATAGACAATGAATGGTGACTTAAAGAGCAACGTTGAATTCAGTAAAAGAAAAGTGATAATAGCCTATATTACTCACATAGGGAAGGAACATTATGAGACTTAGTTTGATCCCGTTAAGTACAAGGTCTTGTCCAAAGCCGAATAAAGTCACTAGTGCTCCTATGTCTGTTGCACGGCTGTGAGACATTAACAACAAATGCTGACTTAAAGAGGCGTCTTAATGTCCTTGGTACTAAGTACCTTCGAAGAATAATGGGATATCGCTGGAATAACTTCATATCAAACCAGAGACTGTACTATGAGACTCATCCTTGGCCAGTTACCAGCTTAATTCGCCTATGTCATCTCCGGGTATATGGGCATGTGGTTCAATTCCTTGATGGTGATCCTACTCACAGGGTCGTCTCCACAAGAGACAACCCTCGATGGAGGAGGAGACGAAGGGGACGTCGGCAGAATTCATGGCTGAGGCAAATTGATCGAACCAGTAGAGAATTTTTTGGAATGGGAAGGGAGGGAGGGTGGCTGCCTGGCATATGCCCCAAATTTATTTGATGGTGAGTAAAGTCATCTCGCATTAGCCAGAAGAAAATCTGTAAAGGGTACATCATAAAGGGAAAATCAAAATAAACCTTAGCATTTCCAGTGCAAGAGTCTTTCCTAAACATGATAAAATCGCTTGGCGTTGTGTCTTTGAGAAGGGATGAAGAATATATCCATGAGGCTATTGCTACTCCATTCTCTTACCTGAACCTCAGACTACTCGTACTTGAGTTCCAAACTCTTGTAACTACAAAGGGCAAAAAACCAAAGCAGTCATGCATTCACTAAATATACTGAGTTAAAAAAAAATCAGAAATCTCTCTGCCCACTGAGGCACAACTCGTTTCACCGCTTAGCTGTGTTTAGAGACTCTGGGCCGACCAGTGGCTGGGACTTCTAACAAATCCTGGGCTTATGTCTTGTTGTCTCCTACTATTTTGGAGACCACTTCACCACTGAAATAAATCATATTGCATCTACTAACGACTACTTGTTATCAGCATGTGGACCCCTTTGAAGATGCAAGAGACCTCTAGGGACCTCACACAACCCTCATTGGAACCCTTGGTTTAGTCTCTAGACTCAATCCGGGTGACTACTTCAGTGAATCTAGAAAATGTTGACATGGGATTTTTAGATTTAGTAGATGGTGACCAGTCAATGTAATGGTTCAGTTGAACTTATGCTTGATAAGTTTTGCCATTGGATCCCATTTCCTTCGCTTTTGTCCATGTTTGTTTCTCATGATTTGAGTTTCTTTCGAATTGTCCTTTTTTCTGTGCCTTGCGTTCCATATTACTTTAATGTGTTCTTTAATTTTCTGTATAGATTTGAATCTTGCATGGGTACAATATGCTTTGTATGCTCAGTATGTATACAAAAAGTACGTATGATATAAACGCATATGAAAAACACGAAACCATTCTGCGCATCAGACCTTCCACGTCTACAACACTTAAAGTTCGTTTCACACGTATCGACTTTTCGCCGTGCGCCGTCCACGACACGATGTCGTGCTCTCAAATAACCATTGGTGTCTATGGACATTTTCATACGTGCTACCTCGACCACGTGTGAAAAAGTCCATAGACACGCATAGTTGTTTGAGAGCACGACGTCGTGTCGTGGACGGCGTACGGCGAAAAGTCCATACGTGTGAAACAAGCCTTACTCAACCACTTTCATCCTCCTCCCACCCTCCCCTTCACACTTGTGTTTTTTGACTATTACCCTTGCCCAACCTGACCCATTCAACCTCTTCGTCGAAGTTCTGGCCCCCTCTCCCCCTCCACATCCGCCACCACCCCACACACCAGTCCTACCCCCACATCCGCTTCTCTCTTGCCTACAACACCCGCCAGGGGCACTCCCTTGTACTCTAAATATGGCTCTCCCAGGTCGTTTTACTGGTCATTAGATTCTTCCCGCTGATCTGGCTTTCAGCCGGAGAGGTCGAACTGATTCGTCCCTTGGGAACGGCTTCGCACTCCCAAGTGTACAGTTGCCTGGGATTATAACTGATGGAGCGCTGGTTTGATAATCACATGTGACAAGGATTTATCTACAGTTAGGTCTGTGTAAAGATGGGCTGTTACTACTTCGTTGCCGTTATACATTTGCAGCGTTATCAAAGCGGGGTAACATTTACCGTCATTGCAACCAATCTTGTAGACGTATTTGGTTACCAAGTGTAACGTTTCAACCGATGTATCAGTTACTCTGTTACCGTAATAGGAATTCTTTAAAGCGTTGCAAAGGTCATGTGATGCAAATATATTGTGTAAACAAACACATGTTGGTGTAAGGGCTTGCCCAAACACTTTGGTATTTCATGAAGTTACTTAAGTAACGGGTGCTAATCTACTAAGTAAACAGACAGAGAAGTTTATTCAGAGTAACTTTCCCGTCGCTGTATCAGCTATAAGTCTAGGCAACTGTACAAA
>NC_134796.1:16401720-16404220 GCF_046742065.1 Oratosquilla oratoria
AATAATCAAATTACTTACCATTTTCAGCCGCCCAATTATTGTTAAAGTATGGCGCATATTATAGAGAAATAGTATGCGCCATATTTTAACAATAATAATTTTTTTTGGAAAGAAAACCCATTGAGTTTTATAATTGTTATTTATCATCTTTATTCACAAATACATGTTAATAAATAGCCTGTTCGGGTATTTCGACGAGGCGTTTCATGTGTCGTTCATAAGTAATTAATCTACTTCTTCATAGAACTCTTTAGTTTCGGCACGTGGCATTCGAGTCTTCACTTCATCGGCAAGTTCGGCGTTCTGAGATGTGAAGATCTGGTTTGGCTTGTCTAATGTTGTAGCTGCTTTTCTTTTCATATCATTCCTTGGTAAGGCTATCTTCACGTTTGTTTATTCGGGTGCATGCAAGTGTTCTTTCACAACGTCTGGATCTTCGAAGTTTTTGGTGGTTTTCATTAGGGCCTGACATCTTACGTGCGGATCACGCTTAACACAACGCCATGATATTTTATCTTCATTCTTCACCACAGTCTCCTTGGTATACATAACTCCATCCAAGCAAAGTTTCTGGGATTCTCTCTTAGTAGTAATATCTCCATGTCGCTATCGAATATATTGTTAAAATGATGACTCACCCTGTTTTGCTCGTCTTTTAGACACCAATATACGAGCGTTCTTTATTTATTTCATTTTTCCTGCAAATCGAGTAATGTATTTTTTTTAAATGAGGTGGGGGCTTCGCCTATTTGTATGAAATTTTATTGTAAATGTACGTTTTCAATAAATATCATAGGTCGAGACGTCCGCGGCCGAAACATCCTAGACCGAAACGTTCGTGGCCGAAACATCCGCGTCCGAAACGTCAGGCATTCCATAAGTAAGGATTACAAAGGCGGAGCATGCCGACAGGAGACCTTTTGATCCATATCTAGGTCGGATGCGAAAAAAATCATATTAATAATAAGATAATAGATAAAAACTATAATAATGTAAATAACAAATGGAATACATAAATAAATGCATATGTATAGTTAAATAATAAACAAACAGGTAAATAGTAGATAATAATAAATTGACATATAATTAATAATAAATGAAAATCAGACAGACAAATAACAAAACAAAAACAAATAATATAAGTACACCTTACCCTAGGTCGAAATACTCTCCAGGACGGGTTGATATACAAAGTCAATCTCTCATCTCCCTAGCTGTGGGTTCGAGTCTCGCACTTCTCTCCATTTCCCAGCAGAGACGGCTACCTACCCCATCAGTCCAACCACACAAAGGAAAGTAGATGGCGTAGGCTCCTCACCACCGTCACTTAATCGTGAAAGGGGAATCGTAATTGAAGGTCTATTGGTCATGCAATTTCAAGAGATGTTATTAACTGTAAATAAATAATGATGAGGTTGATAGTTGGATTACAAAAGGGATTATTAGGAGATAAATGCTGGGTCACACCACCGCGAAGCATATTAATTGTAAATGTATAATGATCATGCTAATTGTAGTACTGTAGAGTACAGTGTTATTAAAGAACTCGCAATGTTATTTTCAGAGAAAAAATAACTGAAGTTAATATTATCATTACTATGATCGTGGCTGTGATTTTAGTGGTGGCGATAATCACGTAATTAGCAATTATGTAAGCCGAAGTTCAGTGCAACATATAGGAGATAAGTAGGATTATTTGTTGTGGAAAGAAAACGTAAACATTGTGTAAATGAACGTGGTGATAATTGCACTGCTGGGCTTAAGTGTTATTTACACTAATATGTATAATGCAAACTATGATATGGGCTTAGTGTTGATTAGAAAAGATTGATAGTAAATACTATGAATGGTTGCTGTTAATCGTCTGGTCGAAGATAATGGCACAAGATAGTGGTGAAACATATATTAATCATAATGATACGGGAAAGCTTAATTGTAGAGATGGTTTGATGTTAATTGGCGTGTTATTTATTGCATCTGTCATAGGGTTAGAGATAACGTGAAGAAAATGATATGAAGTTGGTATCAGTCGCAATGATGAGGCAATACTGATCACATATATAGAATGTTGTTTACAATCATTGAGTAAATCATCAAAAGTGACGAGTGGGGAGTCTCCAAAACAGCATAAATTTTTATCATAATTTCCAGAGCATTTCGTTTAATACAATAATGCTTTGGTATTGCTCACTGTAATGATTTAAGACCTTTTCACAATGATAGTTATGATGCCAATGATAGGGTTCACAGGATGATGACAGGTTGAGGTTAATCATCGTAAACAGTCACCGTGAAGAGGATAATGCTAACCACAGTCAGAGGATTGATGCGAAATTATTCTGTGTGGTGGTTTGCGTTACAGGTAATGTCCACTCAAGCCACGAGTAAATGCAAAGGTAACGGCAGGCTAAAAGGGTTATTACACCGGGCTTCCACGGGCTTCACTAACGCCGACAGTTGAGAGTTCGTTTGAATAAAAACAACTTCGGTTACAATATCT
>NC_134796.1:16409220-16416720 GCF_046742065.1 Oratosquilla oratoria
AATTCAGGACGACCAATCTCCCTTGCTGACGGAAGAACTTGAGCTGAAATAAAAAAAAAAAAGTCAGTAAATGCATGCAGTCATTATGATAATCTATAGAAACTAGTTGTAACAACGCTAAACTATCAATATGCACAACAACATTATTCTGGTGTGTGTTGAGTGCATGGGTCAGTGCTAGACCCACTGCAGCATCCTTTGCTTGCGTTGAGCAGCGAGTGCCCAACACCAAACTCCCTGCCACGCTGTGTTCAGTATCTACAGAGTCATCCGTGTTGTACACCACACATTTTTTGGGGGGCGACGGATCCCATGGTGTCCTGCGTCCGCCCGTAGCTGTGGTCAAACCGGCAGGGATCTTAACATTAGATTAACTGAGCACAAAAGATCCATTAGATATCTCCACGAAAATGTCGCTGTGTTTCAACATGTCAGCAACAAAAATCATAGTCTTGACTGGGACAAGGCCAAATTATTGTTTAAGTCCAACTGCAGCTTCAGGAGAAAAATTGTTGAATCAATCGGTGTTAATAAAAGAATGTCCGAACTTGAATATCTCCAAAAGTCAATGGTCCCCGGACATAATCTCACGTCTAGCTGTGAGCCGTTTGGCTAAAAATCTTCACACTCCTGACCCCGCTCCCCACCACTCATGACCCCGCATCCCTTCTGACTTCACACCTCTACCCAATTGACCACATTACCCCTCCCTTCTGACTCTGCCCTGCATGACGGAATGTCGCGTGTCAAGCTATTTCTATTCCTCCTCCACTTACATCTCGATTGTAACTTGTATTTTCCTGAAGAGCGCTATAGATATTAGCCGAAATATGGAAGTTATACTTTCTTCTAAGCTTCCTTTTATTCCAACAGTGAGTTCTTTGTGTTTACACACACAGACACACACACACAAACACACACACACACACACACACACACACACACACACACACACACACACACACACACACACACACACACACACACACACACACACACACACACACACACACACACACACACACACACACACACACACACACACACACACACACACACACACACACACAGATATATATATATATATATATATATATATACATACATATATATGTATATATATATGTATATGTATTTATATATATATATATTTACATATATACATGTATGTATATATACATACATATACGTATGTATATATGCATTATAATCTATCAACTTCAGTCACATTTTCCACCGACCTTAGGTAACTCTCCTGTCAATATTAATCTTTTACATCCTGTGACTTGCCTCTGAAAGTAACAGAACAATACCAAATATAGCTACAGACCCCACAGTTCCTTCTTTGTCCTCCTGCACTCTTGATCTAATAGGGGTGTTCAAGTGAATGAAATGCTTGAACAACGGTGATGCAAATAAGGTCATCATATTAAGACAACAGGGTAGGACTCACAGTAATGTATTTAGATTGGACAAATTTAGATTTAAAGAGGAAATAGGCAAGAACTGGTTTACTAATAGGGTGGTCAACGAATGGAATATACTTAGTGACCATGTAGTGAGCGATGGAAGTATCGATTTTAAAAACGGTTAGACAGCTATGGATGGGGATGATAGGTGGTAATGGATATGGAACTGCCTAGTGTAGGCCTTATGGTCTCTTGCAGTCTCCTTTATTCTCATGTTCTTATGTTCCTCGTCTTTCATAGTCGTGATGATGATATGGTTTAACATCGCAAACTCCTCCCATAAGAAGGCTAGGACGATGCCCCTTACAGAGGAATCTGCAGCGTGGAATTTAATGAACCATGAACTTGGTCAAACTTCGCCGGTGGCAGGATTCGGACCGCCATCCCCTCGACCTTCGCCACAAGTAACGACGCCCTAACTCGCTCAGCTAGCGAGCATTGATAGTCGTATTTACCTTATTTCTCTTATCCTCATCCATCCCGAATTCTTTATCTTATCAATCTTATTCTGCCTTTCATTGCTCCTCCTATATCTATTTATTTTTCTTTCTCCCTGTGTGTTAGAGATGGCAGAAACTAGTCCGATGAGAGGGCAGGATACATGGACGGGTTCTGGGTCTTGAAACCGGTATGTTCATCAGCTGAACAAAATCACTTCCTGCCTGCCTCAAACAGTTGCGGAAAATGAGACCTAGTTCGAGCGGGCCTGTCAAGTTGATCCCAAGGTAAGGTGCTGACAGGTTTTCCACCTGAACAAAATCGTCTTAGGGCATTCAGAAGAGAGAAAAAAGATAAAAGAAAGGAAAAGAAAAATGAAAGGTGGAGGGAGAAATAGTGAATGAATAAACGAGTAAAGAGAAAAAAATGAAGAGGGAGAAAGAAGAAAAAGATTTATATATATATATATATATATATATATATATATATATATACATATATATATATACATATATATATATATATACACACATATATATATATATGATATGTAGATAGACAGATATATATATATATATATAAATATATATATATATACATGTATATGTATATATAAATATATATATATATATATGTATATATATATATATATATATATATATATATATATGTATGAAAATAAACCAAAAGATATAGAAATAAAAAAAGAAAAAGAAATATTAGCAGAGATAACAAAAAAATAAGAAAGGAAAGAAAAAAACGAGAGAAAAAGGAGAAAATAAAATAAAAAGAAATAGATAAAAGAAAAAGAGAGAGAATAAGTAAAAGAGAAGAAGAAGAAGAAGAAGAAGAAGAAGAAGAAGAAGAAGAAGAAGAAGAAGAAGAAGAAGAAGAAGAAGAAGAAGAAGAAGAAGAAGAAGAAGAAGAAGAAGAAGAAGAAGAAGAAGAAGAAGAAGAAGAAGAAGAAGAAGAAGAAGAAGAAGAAATATAGGAAATAAACGGGAGGCCCAGTTTGGTTGGATCAAATTCATATAATACCTCCTTCAATTGGACACTTCGGGTCAGAAGTTCATACGTTCATTGTGTCACCCAGTCGTTGATCTCCTCTGTAAAGTGATGCACTTCTCATACCTCATTCCAGCCAAGGGGTGGTCCCGAGGCTAAAGGGTCAGAATACAATCCTAAAGTGCATAAAACCGCCCTTCTTTACCGGTTCAAAATTCAGTACACCGAGTCACAATGTCGAAGGCGTCAGCGATGAAGAAAATAACGCGACAGAAACTAATAACCAGCTTTTATCTACACGTTCAATCACGTATTCACGGTAAAACCCACACCATGGCCAGGCTGTTCTTCTAGAAAGTATGGCTTTGGCTATGACGGGTCTATCCATCTAAGCAGTCAGGCTAGGAATACACCGAAGAACGGTTGAGTTGAAGATGTACGGTCCAGTTACTCGCGCAAATGATGATAATCGAACAAGAGGCACGAGTCGAAGAGTAGTTTATCACGGCTCTAATGCACTACAAACCCGTCGTTACGCCCCTTTACCATATGGATTTGTTCCGCTTTTAGGGAGTAAACACCAGGCTACGCACCCTAATGATTTCCCAAACACGCCATCACTCATCACTCACATGTCGGTACGTTTCCATCATCACAGGAATTGTTTTGTTGGTCTTACGGGTGTATGATGTACCTTTGCCTCGTCTGAATTTTACATGTCTAATGATGCTCTCCTCATTTTTCTCTTACTCCTCCTCCTCCTTCTCTGCTTCTGCCTCCTCTTCCTCCGCCTCCTACTCCTCCTCCTCCTCCTCCTCCTCCTCCTTCTCCACCTCTGCTTCACTCTCCTTTTCGTCCCGCATTTCCTCGTCTTCCTCCTTCTCCTCTTCCTCGTCCTCCTCCTCCATGTGCTCTTCCTCCTCCTTACCTATATGCTCTTCTTCCTCCTTCTCTTTTTCCTCTTTTTTCCGCTGCCGTCTCCTCATCGCCGTCTTTTTCGTCCTCATCCTTGTTCTCTTCTTCTTTCCTTTCCTCCTCTCCCTCTTTCTTTGCCGCTGCCTCCTCTTCGCTTTGTTCTTCCTCCTCCTTCTCCTCCTCCTTGTCCTCGTGCTCGTCCTCGTTTTCATCCTCCTTCTCGTCCTCTTCCTCGTCCTCCTACTGTTCGTTCTATTCCCTGTTCTACTCTCCGTCCTCCTATTCGTCCTTCTCTTCCTTCTCATTTTCCTCCTCCTCCACATCCTTCCTCCCCTTCTTCTCCTCCTCATTCTTCTTCACCTTTTCCTCCTTTTCTTACTCTACATTTTTCTCCTCCTTTTCCTTCTACTTCTTGGACTCCCCCTCCTCTTCCTCCTCCTCCTCCTCCTCCTGTAGAGTTGTTGTTTCTCTTTCTACATTAAGTAAATAATTACTGGCGGAGAGGCAAACTCGGAGCGGTCTGTTTGCTTTAATGTTCCAGACTTCTGTCTCGTCTACAAATCCAATGCAACCTCCGAGGAAGACTCGGGGGGTTGCCAGATTAAACATTTACAACTGTACAAGTAGGGAAAAGAGGGATAGCAGAAGGTTGAAAAAAGGGCATCATTCTTGTGTAAATGACGATTAGTCTATCATAAAAAAATACTACGTGTCTCTGGTCCATAAGGGTGTCACCAAACTTAAGGACTCAATATCCCGTGTAGTATCTGTTAGTAGAAGTGATAACCATAATCACTGAGTGAAAGATATGGGAGATGATGAATTATAGAACTTATTTCAGGTGTATATGGTTAAGGAAGAGAAAAATGTATGCGAATTCTTGTCAGTGATATAGTATAAACAAACTACGTACAAAATATCATATTTATTTCGATTCTTTTCAAAGAATGATATTTACTTCGATTCCTTTATGTAATATAATAGGGATGAGTGATGGCTGGGGCAGGCCGTGGCTAGCCGCGGTACGCCTCATCCCAACTACACCATTAGACATGTTCAAAAAACAACTTTCTTATATTTTCACACGTTACTGTACTTTTTCTCATGCTTTTTGACCCGAAAAAGCCCCCCCCCCAAAAAAAAAATCATCCATTTTTATCTAGAATGTATGAAAGCATTGCCACATGGAGGCTGATTTTTTGCTATATACCTTACCAAAGGGGCCAATTTTGAGTAATTTCTAAGCATATTTTGTGGTATAATTTTTTATTTATCCAAGTTAGAGCAACAAATTAGGTACCAAATGAAAGAACAGAATGTACTCTACATATAGCTACCATTAGAATTGATTAATTTTCTCCGTAAATTTTAGAAGATATGAAATTGTTGAAAATCCTGACTTTTGTGCTAACCTGGAGAATTTCAAGTGAATTTGTACAAAAATTCATACATAATTTCAGCATCTAATTTCATGTTTCATATTTACAGAAACCTGTTAATAATGTTGGGCGATAGTGAACAGTGCAAAAGCAAGGCCAGCACAGAAACTCGATCCAAATCCAGAAAACTATCCACAAGGTACTTCACAATGGTATAGCAAGGAACTACGATGATGCACAGTTGATGTCTCAGAACCTCCACTTGCAGTCCACAAGAAGGCATCAAGTCGGCCGTCCACCAAATCTCTCACTGAAACCTTCCTGGTCGGATACCATTGAGCTTGCATCAGTTGCTCCCAGCTTCCCACCAACAGACAAACATTCCATATTTCCTTTATCTCCAAAGTTTACCAGAAAATACAGAGAAACCCTTGGTTCAAGACCTCGCATTTGAAACGGTTGAAGCTATCATTAGTCCGGCAGCCAATGGGTCTTTTTCTGCTTAACTTTGCATTTGGGTATAAAGTTTTTCTTATTGGCCTAAAATGTTGTCTATACACCTACCTTCAATTATTCATCTGCTGGATATCTGTCAGCCTTGAGTAATTTTCAGTGTGGGCCTTACCATATGTGACTATAACTCAAACAAGAAAACTGAAGTTCTTTTGTTTGGGACTGTTTTTGTCACTTATGTTGCTGACCAAGAATGGGAAATGATGTATTTTGAAAGAGCAACTTCAAAACTACTAACTTATTTAGTACCTAATATATTTCCTTGCAGGTAATGGCAGAAATGGAGAAGACATGCTTCTTTGGGAAGCTGTATGCATACAACAAAAGAAACCCCGTTTCAGAAGCAACAGTTGGAAGAATAATCAGAGTATTGGAGAGGATTGGTGGTATGAACTGGTGAAGAAAGTATCTACGAGTATGTTGAGGCTACGGGGAACTCTTTCGATATGATCTTTGAGCAATACGGTCTCTGTAAGATCGTGCAACCTGAGTGTTTTAACTTTGTTATTTGACTCATGTTCAATGATACGATAGGGTCTAGAGAATTTAGGGGAGAGCTTCGAGGTAAGGGTGTGGTTGAGGGTATAAACATTGTCTCCAAGTTCAAAGGTACAAGCTCTGGCTGATTTGTTATGCAGACAGACCATTTCGTCCTTAGTCAGATGAAGAGTATTATGAATTCTTTTGAAAAGATTATTAAAATGTTTTATTTTGACCCTGACATAATCATTAAGATTATCAATGGAAGGTAATTCTGAAACAAAATGGTCATATGGGAGCATTTTGTCCGAGTCAGAGAGGACAAAATGAGGTGATTCCGATATTGACCTGTTAATGGAATTATTAATGCAAGTTTGAATCATGGGGACATGTTCGTCCCAAGAAGGGTGATGATCAGAAGCAAGATGTCGAAAAACGATGAATTTTTTTCTATTCTAGCGTTTAATCAAACCATTTGAACTAGGATGATAAGCAGTAGTGCTGCATTTTGTGATCTGAAAGTAATCACAAGTATTCGAAAGAATTTGTTGAACTCAGCCCCGTTGTCAGAAATCAGAAGGGGCATATGAGTTTGTCAATAAGGGTCTTTACCACATGTTATGTTGTTTTGTCTGGTAGGGGGGGGGAGAATACATATTCGTGAAAAACGGTCGACATAGACAACGAAGTATCGGTTTCCGCTGTGTAAGTGGCAACTTAAGGAGATCAACAGCGACTGTGTCGGATGGTTTACATGGGGTAGGATAAGTTAAGATTGGAACATGTCCGCTGGTATGACCTTTGTGAGTCGCACAAGGGTGACAAACATCAATGTGGGAATATATATCGTTCCTCATAGCCAGAAGTAGTGCAATCTGGCTTGTGAAACACATGTCTCCTTGCCAGGGTGTGCTACTTTGGGAGAATCGTGTAGGATTTTCAGAACTTCCGGAAGGAGGTTCATAGGGGCTACGAGCTGAAACAGTGACCGGTTGGGTTCATGTTTGTTCGTTAATATTGTTTTATGATATAAAATGTCATCAACTAACGTGTAATTATCGATATTGGGAGTGAAATCATCCGTATCAATTGTGTCTGCAGATTTGATGAAGTATATAACATACTGCTCCTGGTTCGGGCGGTGGGCGGGATGCAGGGATGACCTGTCGTCCGGGAGGAGCCGGGATGAGAGGGAGGGAGGGGGGTGGATGAGAGTGGAGTATGTGGGGATGGAATGGGTGGGATTGGATTTTATGCCTTTGTTTTTGGATACCTCTCTTGTAAGGGGGAAATAGCCTTAG
>NC_134796.1:16439220-16446720 GCF_046742065.1 Oratosquilla oratoria
TTGACCCACAATTCGACCTCGCTGAAATTCAGATAGGACTACTGCTCCTTTGGTTCGTGGTGTGCTTGATTAATCTTGTATGTAATCTGAAACACAAATCTAGGTAAATATAATATATTAAGTAAATTTGAATAACATTAAGCATTAAATAAGAGCAGAAATGTATTTTTCTTGGCGTATATTTAATTCTGTCATGTCTGTGTATGTGCATGCATACATACATACATGCATATAAATGTATGCATATGTATATAATATATATTTATATATATATATATATATATATACATATATATATATATATATATATATATATTTTTTGGATGATAGATAACATTAACACAAGGGATGGCAAGGAACCCTAAACACTCTAACGTTAGTGTTTAGGGTTCCGTGCCTTCCCCTGTGTTTACGTTCTCCATCATCCAAATCATTGGTCTAAAATACTTATCAATATATATATATATATATATATATATATATGTGTCTGTGTGTGTGTGTGTGTGTGTGTGTGTGTGTGTGTGTGTGTGTGTGTGCGCGTGTGTGTGTAATATATATATATATATGCATATATATATATATATATATATATATATGAGAAAAAATCACATAAACACGTTATTCACAAAATGTGTAATAAAACCAGTTGAAAAAGCAAATGAAAAGTGACCGAACGTTTTCGTCTATTTAAGAAATTTTCAAATGAAAATATCTTAATTAGGCGCAAACGTTCGGTCATCTTTCATTTTATTTTCCAAGTTGTTTTATTACACACACACACACACACACACACACACACACACACACACACACACACACACACACACACACACACACACACACACACACACACACACACACACGCACATATGTATATATATATATATATATATATATATACATATATATACGTGTGTGTGTATTATTACAACCTCATGGTGTGTTTTGAGGAAAGAGATAGGAGAAGGGATTGCTCATCGGTCGGCAATTTGAAACCGTTTTGGATAGGCTAGGGGATGCCAGACACCACAGGATGTAATAGCTTAAGAAGATGCAAGGACATTTTACTGGTTATGGCGTGGACTTCTTTCCATGTATTAAACAGAGAATTATATTGCAAGAGATGGGTTTCTTCAAAGACTGGTAAACAAAAATGGGAAAATAATTGTATTTATAACTAACACATCCTATGATAAATATAACTTTTCCTAACTAATACATCCTATGATAAATCTTATTTTCCCTAATATATCTGTTTCACACTAAAAGTCCGTGGATTGCCGTAATAATTTGATTTCAACCTGTGAGCGTATTACAAATTAAAATTCATACATAGATCCATATCATATATCATAACGTGAAATTTGTTGAAATCAAACAATAATAAGAGCACTTTATACAGCCTACATTGAAATGAGAATGAACATAATCCTCTCCGGATTTCCTAGATAATAAATATTTTCAAACAATCGTAATTACAAGTATAATTACAATATCGTGTAGTGTACAGACATGAGTATCAAATTAAGGAGCTCAACATTTTCCTTCTATAATTGCATTATTACATGAGTATAATTCTATTTACAACTTGAGCTATTGTAACCAAATATTCCTTTATACAAGCAATGTATTGCACTTAGTATTATCTTATGTAAATAATCTATTAACCGTATTATAACGCTCCTAGCATCTCTATTACATAAGACTAGAAATCATTACTCACATTAATACTTCAATCTTTTTATTGTGAAAGCCAAAAACATCACCTGGGCAGGGACCTAAGTCTTCATAATATTTTTATCTTGGTCGCTGATCCCTCGTTCGCAGCCCACTTCACTCCTCGCAATCACTGTAATGAGCGTCATCTATCCTGGTAACGCCCATGTGAACAAATGCATAGCGACATGCGCAGGAAAGAATGATTCCATCCACAAATACAGTACATTATATACAATCCCAACATTACAATACATTTATTTAGTAACTACAATACGTTAGATAGATAAACAAATACTTTAATCAGTACACGAATACAAATATACAAAATGTACCAAGTCATCCTGTATGATTCATACAAACAACGCAATGACCAATATCATCGTTTCAGTGATAATACAATATCCTATGATAAATATCACACTTGAGAGGTCCAAAAATGGTGATAATCAAGGCTGAACAGTATTCACTACTAACTATCTAATTACAGAACTCAGGCAGGTATTGGGTACAACGTACAAAAATGAAGCCTTAAAGACAGGAGGGGGAAGGGGCTGTATCCCGTTTGTCAGAACGGGAGCAAGAGAGAGCAAGAGGGTCAAGCTTGGCCCATTTTATAGGTCACAAAAAGGGGAGGAGCTTCGTCAGTTGGAACTTGTAGGACAGAGACAGAAGCGGGGATAAGCAAGCCGGCTCTAAAGGTTGGAACCTGTAAACCAACCGGCTAAAATATTACATGAATTTACATCACCCGGGTCGTGATAATATACATACCTATATATATATATATATATATATATATATATATATATATATATATATATATATATATATATATGTATATATGTATAATATATATATGTATATATATATATATGTTATATATATACATGTTATATATATATATATATATATATATATATAAACTACATATATATACATATATATGTATACACACATACATATATATGTATATATATATATATAAATATATATATACATATATATACATATATGTACACACACACACACACACACACACACACACACACACACACACACACACACACACACACACACACACACACACACACACACACACACACATATATATATATATATATTTCACATCCACAATGCACTTCAATTCTAAGCCATCAAAGGCAAAGGCCGACATACGGAAATTGAAATGCGGTACTGCCAAGGACTCAAACCCATCATCCTCATGACAAGTGCGGTAGTGACTTACCAACTAGGCTATCAAGAGAGATATAAGTTGAGCGCAATTTTTCTTATATATTTGTATGCTTGAGTTACATACACATACATGACATTTTGCGTTCAACCCATCTCCACTATGATAGTACAATTGGAAGTATACAAACGCGGGAAAGTATTTGTACAACACTGAATGGGTCCCAGTGATTAGAGATACATTTTAAAAACCACAATGCACTTTAATTTTAAGCCATCAAAGGCTGACATGCAGAAATTGAAATGCGGTACTGCCAAGGACTCGAACTCAGCATCCTCATGACTCAGAGGTGACTTGATACAGGTTTTCACGATTTTAAAGGGAATTGACAACATCAAAAGTGACAAAAATTTCACACTGAATGAGAATCAGATAAGAAACAATGGTCTCGAACTGTCAGGAAATATATTTAATTTGGAAGTGGGTAGAAAAATCTTCGCCAACCGTGTAATTAATGAATGGAATAAACTTCATGCAGAGGCAGTGCAATGTAGTTCGGTTTGAAGCTTTAAGAATCATTTAGATAATCATCTAAGCAAGATACTACAATGACTGTCATTTATTTTATGTTATTTGTTTATTTGCTTTGTTATCATTTGTCTGTTTATTATTATTTGCTTGATTCACATTCATTATTAGTTATATGTCAATTTATCATTGTTTACTATTTATCTGTTTGTTTATTATTTAACTTCACCTATGCATTTATTTATTTATTTTGTTTATTATTATTTATCTTATTATGCATTTTTATTTACTTATCTATTTATCATTATTATATATATTTTTCGCATCAGGCCTAGTTATGGACCAAAAGGTCTCCTGTTGGCATGCTCCGCCTTTGTAATTACATATATGTATATATATATATATATATATATATATATATATATATATATATATATATATATACATATATATATATATATATATATATATATATATATATATATATATATATATATATATATACAAATCAAATGTATATTATCTAATGCAGCTTTGGTTGTCCATGTGTCTTGTTCAGGTCCAGTGGCATCCGATCTGCAGGCTAAATTGCTTTAACTCGGATCATTTTATGTAATCGTTATGATTATCTTAATTCTCACCTCAGAGCTGCAATATATATTTTTTCACGAAGTTTTATCCAGTAGTTGATGATAGAATTTATCGCCGATATCATCGCTGACAGGCACAAGGTCAGTACTTTTTTTTTAGGATCTCATCAGATTTACAGCTTAACCTCTTATGATCTTATTTACACCGTCATTCCTTGTACGAACACACGGCTGTCTATTTGAGTTTCCTCCTTCTTGCCCACCTCCATCAACGTTAAAAAACTAACGTGTCTTTGAAAAAGAAAAGAAAATCGTTTATTGGGAGCAATTGTAAAAGGAGTAATGATAGATTAATATGCACTATTGATGATATATCTCTCGTCTTTGAAAGCCGGACAATTGGCTGCGGTTACGTTAATGTCGACAGCTGGGCGATCACAGTGTCGTTGAAAATAAATTGTTGTAACTGGGATTGTGCCCCCAGAAGCTTATTGCAAGATCAGGGGCAACGATAGTAGAAGTTGCACTTATTATTGTTGGTTTTTGTAAGTATTTTTGTGGTAACCGCTGGGTGACAAGGCTGATTTAGTAAACGCTTTTAAATTGTCAAAACATTTGGCTTAGTAGTTTTTTGGTTGATGGGCAATACGTTATCATGGGATTTAGATATATCAATAATATGTTTAAAGTATATCTTTATGGCTATGATTAGTAGCTATTTCCTTATGTGTGGTTACTTTAGAGAGTATAGACAACTTTTTTCTGATATTAATGGTCTTTTTGGTCACACAGGCACACGTTGATTTTATAGTTTAAGAAAAATTATAATGATGTTCCTGTCTTAACTTGTGAATATCTGTGAGCATCCATGTTTGATTCCGGCAACTTACACTATTGACTGGTAGCCCAAGTAGTACCTTGGGCAAGTGTGACGGCTTTGGTCGTGGTTAAGTTTTTCTGAAATAATTAAAGAGTGACAATGTGAGCGTTCTTAACACCTTTGCCAAGACGACGGTCTTTACATATTTCAATCCCCCAGATGATAGTATTCAGCTCAGGGGGCAATTCTTGCTAACCGTTGTCAATTTGAATTAATAGCAGAAAACTGGTTACAGTATTTTAGACCTCCATATGAACATGTCAAAATTTGCGTCTAACTTTTGTAAAGGTTTACCCTCTCTTCGTTTGTCATTCAGTTTCTCAGTATATGACGCTAATTTGACATTTGGAATTTCGAAAAGCATAATATTGTAACCGAAGTCATTCCTACTCAAACGACCTCACAATGGCCCAGTGTGAAGCGGTGGTAGTCCAGTGAGTATTGTTTCAAACTTATGAGCAGGTGGTCGTGAGTTCGATTTCCGCGGCTCGTTGCGGGCTTTGTCGCGTTGGTCCCTGACGGCCCTGGCCAGGCAGGGAGACAACCCAACTCGCCGCAACTGAAAAGGCTTTCCTCTACATGAGGTTTCTCACTTTCCACTATGTGAGAATGAGATGGTGAGCTGCTTCGTGTGTAATTGTGACATGCTGCACCTTGCATTCATGTCATTTCTGGCTCGATCCTCAACAGTCACAGGTGATTTCCACTTGCCCTGACTGTCTGATCACATAGGTGGGATTTTGACGGATTTGTGTAGGTCAGCTTTAATGGTTCACTGCAAGCCTGGCTTACACCCTGAGTGACGATACAGCCTCTGTACATCACCCCGATGGCTTAATCCGGCTTGGTATAGCTGTATGTATTGTTAGAATTGCATCTGAAAATTCTGGTATATTGTAATGGCTGTGGTTGTGAATGAAGTCTAGCATCCGTTAAATAAAGACAACAGCACACATCACTTCATGACACACCATCCATCAACACAAAGACGCATCAAATAGGCTTCAGAATACTACTACAACACCAAACATGACACCATTCTACCACACCTACCCAGCCATACTAAGATGAATGAATACACCCACACACTTCTCATTGATAGTGCTACAGCCAATTTAGAGTTTAACACGGTTCTTGGCTGCCCTTGTCCGGTTAGGCATAAATAGAGGCGAAGGACTTACCCCAGGAGGCGCATAGCTGCGGCCGATGCCGCCACCTTTGCCCTATGTGCTTGGACTGTTGGGACAGGTAACAGTCAATGCTAGGAGTCGGAGAAGAAAGCGGGACTAGAACCCATAACTAAGCGAAAGCAAGACCGGTAGGAATCCGATGATGCCACTAGCGCACATAACTAAGCCAAATAGAACAGATTATACCTAAGTAGAGCCAAAACATACCAGCGCAGGTTAGACAATACAAAGGATGGCGTATGTCCATTGTGTCAGGCTGCCCACGCACGACTACGCATATGTTTATATATATTGTTCAGCACTGGAATGGAGAAACTCTGACAAGATCAGAAGAAGGTGATCGGTCTTGCCACAACGCCGGTGTCATAATTCACTGACACTGAGGACAAAGGAACAACAACAACAACAACAACAACAACAACAACAACAACAACAACAACAACAACAACAACAACAACAACAACAACAACAACAACAACAACAACAACAACAACAACAACAACAACAACAACAACAAGCAAACAAACAACAACAACAACAACAACAATATCATCAACAACAGCAACAGCAACATCAAGAAGAAGAACAAGAGGAAGAACAGTAATATCATCATCAATAACAACTAGAGCAACTTCAACAATTGCAACAACTACAACAGTAACAACCACAACACCTGCTGAATAAAAATCCTCTGGAAGCAGCCACAAGCCGTCAAACGTAACAAAAGGACTATAATGATAATAATGAGAGAAAATACCAAGCCTCTTGTGCAGCAGAGAGGCCTCTAAGCTGAAAAAATATAATTTGGCTTTAGCCGGATCAAAATTGCTAAGAGGATCGGATCGCAGTTGGCGGTCAGCTTTGCTCCCAGTACACAAGAATTGTATGAGGTTCCTATTCTTTTGAGGCTCAGTGGTAACAGGCGGGATTCGTAATCTCGGTTGTCCAGGTTCGAAACTTGGTCATGATAGCTGAAATAGTTATTCATATGTGCTAGAATTCTTTTGTACATGCAGACGCATGTTCAAAATTTGAATGGATCATTATTCTATATCGTTGAAGTTATTACTAACACTTATTGTCGAGATTTACAAACTTTACGCTTCGTTTAATTTCGCAAACCAATCTGATGAAATTTGAATAAACTCATTTAGTTGTAAAAATAGTTTTATATCTATTTCAAAGGACTTCTTAGTCAACATTATTGATTTTTTTTTCCCGTTATAAGAACGAGAAATAAATTTTTAGGGTTTCGCATTCTTCACCAAGCAAAATACAGCTTGACGCGCGTAAAATATTTCTTTATGGAGCCAAATTTTAACTTTTTGAAGCGTTTACCCTTGCGATTTGTTTATAGTTCTAGCAGCATGGTGTGGCGGGGTAACAGATGCAACAGAATGT
>NC_134796.1:16451720-16469220 GCF_046742065.1 Oratosquilla oratoria
AGTACTGGTAGGACAAATGTCGGTAATGATACTGGTCATTACAAACTTAGAAACCTTCAAGAAGACGATGAAAACCCATCTGTTTACTCTATCCTACGACATGACAAACAAGAGCATGCAGGATGAATTTCGATGATAGCAATTCATAAACGCTGGCGGCCTTGCAGAGAGCTGCTTCTAAAGCGGCCGAGCGAGGCCTGAAAACATCACTACAGATACAGATACAGATACAGATACAGATACAGATACAGATACAGATACAGATACAGATACAGATACAGATACAGATACAGATACAGATACAGATACAGATACAAGTACTAGTCTTTATAGTACCTGTTTAGCAAGACTAGGGAGAAGGTTGTGTCGGCAATGCGCCTTGAGCTGTGAAACGTTTGTATCGAAGTAGTTTTTTAATATAGAACTGCAGAGTGTGATCAGAAGCTTACTGGTCTCGAATTCTCTCAGGTGTCGGTTCAAATCCCGCAACCCTCTCCAATTCCCACCAGTGACTGTTACTTGCCTCAACAGTCTAGGCAGCTACGGGCCTCCTGGTGTAGGCTCCTCACTATCCTAGGAGTGAGGGATGGCAGGATACCTGGTAATATTCATGTCATTGTTAGTATGATAATACTAATACTTGTTGGTACTAATAGCGGGCCACCCTGTGTTGCTCTATACCTTGTAGTTCTGTTATTGTTGGTACAACAATGATAACGGGTGCAGATATTGTTGTCATATTACCCTGTGTTGCTTGTACCATGTAGTATTGTTAGCAGGGTGTGCAATGTTGTCTGTTCCTTTTGGCATTGGTACGAGAATAGTAATTGGTGTTCATGGTGGTCACAAATCATCCTGTGTTTGTTGGTGCCAAGTGGTATTGGCAAGGAATAGGCAGTATATAGCTGAACAAATTTGTCTGAAGGCAGCCATGATAAACTGAATTGGGCAAATTTAGAATTAAGAAGAAAATATGCAAGATCTGGAGAACCAATAGTGCGGTTAACGAATGGAATAGACTCTGTAACCATGTAGTGATCGCCGAAACTATTAGTTGTTCTAAGAGAAGTTTAGATAACTTTATGGATGGGAATGATAGGTGGTAGTGGATGTGGAGGAGGTATCTAGTGCAGGCTTTATAGTCTCTTGTAATCCCCTTCATTCTTATGTTCCTATACTTAAAATATAAGGAAGTAATATAGGCACAACATGATTGGTCGAAGCGAGTTCGATTAAAATAGTTTTGACCCTGCGACATGGATAGACTTTGATGAATGGCAATTCTTCGTCTCAGCACAATCGACTTAGTCTTCAATCCCCCCAGCACAGTGACGCAGTTCATAATCTTTAATTCTGACAAGTGTCAGATGATTGATGATTTTCTTCAGTTTAGAATTGATTGAGATCTCATTTTGTACATTTTGAGCTGAATAAAATCTCCTGCTATGAGACGAAAGAAATATATGGAGTACGTCACCGAGTGTATATGGACGGGGTGGTACGGGAGGTAACGACGAGGGTAATGGGCAGGGGACTGGAGATGGTTAAAGAAAATGGAGAAAAGTGGGAAGTTAGACGGAGTTTGGAAAGGCATGCGATAGGAGAAGGTTGAAGGTAAATCTGGGTAAAACTAAAATGATGAGATGTACAAGGGTAGAGGATGGTAGTGAGTTGGAAGCAAAAGGAGAGAAGCTGGAGGAAGTGAATAGATTTAGGTAATTGGGGTCACATGTGGCAGTAAAGGGAGGAATGGAGGTAGAGGTAAACTGTAGATTGAGATATGCAAGTAAATGTCTTGGGGGAGTAAAAATATGTTATGAGAATAGGCAAATAGGAGTGGATGCAAAGAGGAGATTGTATGGAGGGGTGATTGTGCCGACGACATTGTATGGGGGCAGAGACTTGGAATTTAAGAGAAGCAGAAAAAAAAAGTTTAAATGTATTTGAGATGAAATGTTTGAGAAGTATGGTTTGTGTTACAAGATTGGAATAAGTGAGAAACGAGGAGGTAAGGAGGAGAGCAGGAGTGGAAAATGAGCTGGCAGACAGGGCTGATGAAAGATTATTGGGATGTTTTGGACACATGGAAAGAATGAGCGATGAAAGATTAGTAAAAGAGGTGTGAAAGGCAGAGGTAGAAGGATTGAACTTAAGGAGACGACCGAGGATGAGATGGGTGGATGGGGTAAAGGGGGCGTTGAGTAAAAGGGGAGTGTCTGTTGAGCAAGGAAAGGAGAAGGTAGGAGATAGTTATGAGTGGAGAATGACTGTGTATGAAAGATGCTGTTACACAAGGAAGGGAGGGATGGGGAATGGGGGTAGGAGCTGCTTAAGTGTGAATGATATGTTGACGCAGCCCGAAGGGATTTCTGTCCATCTTCTCTTTTTCTGCATGAGGGGACAGAGAGGTAGGGTCGCCGATTAAGTGAAGTGGCCTTGCTGTAGATGTACTGTGTCTTGCTGCATTGCGTTTGACCAAGGGTAGTTGATGGATGCAGGGATGATCCGTCATCCATGAGAAGCTGAGATGAGAGAGGTAGAAAGGGTGGTGGAAGGGAGTGAAATGGGCGGGATGGGTACGTACCTCTGACTTGGCTATTTTTTTTTTATAAGGGGGAGGGGAAGCTCTCGATAGATAGATAGATAGATAGATAGATAGATAGATAGATAGATAGATAGATAGATAGATAGATAGATAGATAGATAGATAGATAGATAGATAGATAGATAGATAGATAGATAGATAGATAGATAGATAGATAGATAGATAGATAGATAGATAGATAGATAGATAGATAGATAGATAGATAGATAGATAGATAGATAGATAGACCAAGTATCAGCCCCTCGGGAAGTAAGGCGATGACTTTCTTTTAGGCCCACCTCGTGCAAGTATTACCCATCGTCAATCCAGTATTTTTTTTCTTCACTTCTTAGAATGCTGAACTAAATCACGCTTAATACATCTTGCAATTTTGTTTATGGCTCGGGCATTGGGCGGGGAGACAGGGATGAACATTTATCCACGAGGAGCTAAGTCGAAAGGGAACAAATGGGTGACAGGTGGAAGTGGGTGCAGGCCTTGGTTGGCTACCATCCTTATGAGAGTGAAGAAGGCTTTGGTATATAGATAGGCATAATATATTTGGGATTGGATCTTTTTTACCATCCTTATAAGAGTGAAGAAGGCTTTGGTATATAGATAGATAATATATTTAGGATTGGATATTTTTTACCATCCTTATAAGAGTGAAGAAGGCTTTGGTATATAGATATATAATATATTTGGGATAGGATTTTTTTTACCATCCTTATAAGAGTGAAGAAGGCTTTGGTATATAGATAGATAATATATTTGGGATTGGATCTTTTTTACCATCCTTATAAGAGTGAAGAAGGCTTTGGTATATAGATAGATAATATATTTGGGATTGGATCTTTTTTACCATCCTTATAAGAGTGAAGAAGGCTTTGGTATATAGATAGATAATATATTTGGGATTGGATCTTTTTTACCATCCTTATAAGAGTGAAGAAGGCTTTGGTATATAGATAGATAATACATTTGGGATTGGATCCTTTTTATCATCCTTATAAGAGTGAAGAAGGCTTTGGTTTATAGATAGATAATATATTTGGGATTGGATCTTTTTTAGGTTGATCTGTTTGTCTTTGGGAAACTCTCACCAACAAAAGAGCTATTGACATTGAGGTATGGCTTTTCGCTTGGAGGTTCCTATGATCCCATAGGATTGAAAATCTTAAACCTAGGAGTAAAAGTTATACTGGCCATTTCAATGCTTTAAGGGAGAAGGACTTGCCAAGATGTATTTTTCATTTATTTTTCATATATACTTTATCATGCTCCTATAATTGAATAGATTTGGGCTCTAAGCTAGATTTGTAAAAGTGATCCATGGCACTTTTGTTTTAAGTATTTATATTTTTCTTAGGGCCGTCTTAAATTCATGGGCAGATAGTAGTGAGTTTGATTCCCCGACCCAATACGGGCTTACTGCGTTAGTTTTCGACAGCTTTGACCAGGCGAGGAGCAAAAAAAAAAAAAAAAAAAAAAAAAAAAAAAAGTTTATCGCAACTGACAGGGCTTTGCCCTAACGTTTCTCTCTTTCTAATACGTTTTCATTTCTAACTTGGGGTGCGAGAAATCTTTGTGAGATCTCAAGTGGTACTAGGGTTTTCAAGAAAGTAAAAAATCGATTCCGTTCTACACTTTTAAATGAAAATCTTGACCTGCCAGCAAAATAGAATTACGTGGTGATATATATATATATATATATATATATATATATATATATATATATAAATATATATATATATATATATATATATATATATATATATATATATAGAGAGAGAGAGAGAGAGAGAGAGAGAGAAGCGAGAAGTACCCCCACCGTTAGATACTGTTGATGTGTTCGTTTATCATTCTCATATCTCATTAAATTTGAAGTTACAATGTCTTAACTCTTTCTCCACGTAATTTTCAGTTAGGATGCTACGGATATCATCTCATCCAATTCTCCAACAACTAATTCATCTCCGTCAGGTAATTGATCTGGATGGTCTTTGTGTCGCTGTTAATAGCTTTCGTTTTGGTTGTTCTCTTGTTCTTCAATTAACTGAGAGGAATGCACGGCAATCTTGACCCCCCGTTCTTACCAAAGCTACCACGGACATGGGTAAAATCGCCCAATGGCGGTCAGTATAGAAGGATAAGCAGCCACTGGAAGGGGAAGGGATTGGCCGAGGTGCTTGAACCCTTAATGAGGTTATTATACTATTTTTCCATCCAATCTCCAGAACTTTTTTTTTTTTGCTGTGAAATCACTATGGCGAACTGTTTTTTTTCAACAAAAATACATAGAATGTTATTTGATATGCTCGAGGAAAATATTTTTCTTCAGTATATCAGATTTCTTAACATACGCTTCGGATTGCAAATCTGTTCTAATAGTTGGAGAAAAAATAGCACAGCGTGATAACACATTTACTTACTGAAGAGATACCACGCAGAGAAATGAAATACTGTAGTTGTTTTGTAATTGGCAGTTGTCGACACGTCCATCAAAAGAGCCGCCATGTGCGGACCGAGGCTTTATTAGTACGACGTTGCGCTTGTTTCAACTTTATCAATTACTTGATGTACTTTTAATAGAAATGAAAATAGACTGGCAGCAGCTGAGGTGGAGACGGGGAGTGGAAGATGAGCGCTAGAGGGACGAGTTTGGGGCATTGTCTCCATCAACACTTCCACTATGTTTGCGAACTTATATTTTCTTTTTCTGAATGTCGTTTTATGATTTTATTCAATATTTATTTACGGGAGCTGTTCGAACACAGGGTAAAGGTAACAGGGTCTGCGACAAATATGCGCCTGCTGGTATAGACCCAATTATTTTTTCATTGAATAAGAAGAGACGATATACAAAGTCTTCTTTATAATATAACAACGCATAACCAAAAAAAAGCTATTAAACAAAAGGCTGATCTCATCACTACTTCACAAAGAACAAAGGAATGAGAAGGGGGTGAGAAAATATCTTGGAACACTAAGATCGTATGTGGAGGAGAAGGTGAAGAATGAGACAGAAGTTGATAAATCATTAAAGTTATTAAAACCAGGAGAGGTAAATTACTTTTTATTATGCCGTCTGGTCAAATCATGTAGTTAACTCCAGGGGTGCATTGCTGGTAGTGGAGTTAAAGATATATTCAAAATTAGGAATGACGATTGTGCATAGCGAATGTATTTTGTTGCTCACTACGACATAAATCTCAACTAATTTTCCAGCTCGAACGTTGAGAAATACGTGAGTAAATACATAAATGAATAGATATATGTAAATGTATGAATATATACGTGAATAAGTAAGTAAGATACGTAAATGAATATATAGATAAGTAAGTAATAGCTAACTAAATAGATTCATGTGATCAATTGTAAATAATAAAAAACACACACATACAAACACACACACACACACACACACACACACACACACACACACACACACACACACACACACACACACACACACACACACACACACACACACACACACACACACACACACACACACACACACACACACACACACACACACACACACACACACACACACACACACACACACACACACACACACACACACACACACACACACACACACACACACACACACACACACACACACACACACACACACACACACACACACACACACACACACACACACACACACACACACACACACACACACACACACATATATGTACATATATATGTATATATATATGTAAACACACACACAACACACACACACACACACACACACACACACACACACACACACACACACACACACACACACACACTTACACTTACACACACACACACACATCACACACACACGCACACGCACCACACACGCAACACGCCCGCACACACACACGCACAACACATTCACCCATAACCTACACACACACACACACACACACACACACACACACACACACACACACCCACACACACACACACACACACACACACAAATATATATATATATACACACACACACACACACACACACACACACACACACACACACACACACACACACACACACACACACACACACACACACACACACACACACACACACACACACACACACACACACACACATACACCTACATTCACCACTCTCCCCGTACCACGCAACACTTGCCCGTCCCACACCTCCCACAACACATCCACCCATAACCAACCTATGGATAACACATCGACCTAACACATGCACACTCATACCCACCCAACCATCACCCACCTGACCAATATCCACCCATCACCCACCTACCCAACATCCATCCACCAACTACTAATCCGCCACCTACCCACCCACCACGTACGTATCCACCATCTACCTACCCACCACCTACCCACACACCCAGCCAACCACACATCCATCTACCACCTACCAAACCACCCACTTACCACCTATCCACCACCTACCTAAACCAACTAAAACACATCCCTACCACCTACTCACCCACCAACTATCTCCTACATACTCACCCATCCATCATCTACCAACCCACCCACTATAGAATCCACATACTCACCCACCAACTCACCACCTACCCATAAACCCATCCACCACCTACTCAATCACCATCCCCCCATCATCTACACTCACTATCTACCCACCGCCTGCACCCATCATCCAGCCGCCACCCACAGTCATCATCCACCCACCACCCAAACCCTCCATACGCCCACCCACTCACTCACCACCTACCCACTCACCCAAGCACTCACCATCTGCCTACCCACCACCTACCCACCCACCACCTATTCACCCATCACCTACCCACTATCTACCACCACTATCTACCCACCACCTACCCACCCACCAGCTACCTACTACTCATCCACCCATCACCTACCCATCCACCACCTACCCACTCACCCCCTATTCACCCACCACCCACAACTACCTCCCATCCACCACCTACCCTCCCACAACTTATCCACCACCTACCCACCTCCTACCCGCCCACCACCTACCCCTCCACCCACTCATTACCTACCCACCACCTATCCAAGCCATTTAACCACACACCCATCCACCATCCACCCACCACCTACCCAAACCAACTCCGAAACTCTTAGAAGGCGAAGAGCCTACGCCAGGAGGCGCCTAGCTGCGGCCGAAGCTGTCACCTTTACATTATTGGGTTGGGTTGTTGGGGCAAGTAACAGTCACTACTAGGAATCTGAGAGGAGGGTGGGATTCGAAACCACAAATAAGCGAATACGAGACCAGCACTATTTCGATTTCACAACCAGCGTAAGTTCATCAAATTAGAGTTACGGTCACCAGTCTTTTTAATGGTTAGCAATTGTTCGTACAGAGTTATTTAAGTACCGTGTAGGTTGTTAGGCTTTGCATAGCCTTCATTCATTGTTTTCCACTTCGTCGCCAAAATAGAGGTTCACAAATGAAGGAACATCTCTTGCGTAGACATCGCATTTGGACTCGTCATGGGCCTTAAAGTCTCCTGTCGACGTACCTTTCCCATTGCAGATCATTGCAGACCATTGCAAACCACTGGCAGCTCTGGCAACAGCCAGTTATAGTCAGTTAACATAGGAGTTTATGGACTATAAACAGTTGCATATATTTTACGACTTTTCTGGTGCGAGCTCAGACCATAAAGTATCATTTGATTTTTGCGGCTTCTTAAAATGAAGTCTCGGTAAGTCGGGCTCAGGACTCGCTTTTTGAGTATCTGAGCCCGTGTTTGATCCCCAACGGCGACCTGTGGTTACCACTTAGCAGTGGACGTCCGAACACATAGGGCAGAGATAACGGTTTCAATTACAGAATAGGACTTTCATTAGTACATAGAAAAGCAGAGTAATTTTACTTTATCTTTTATATCGGGGTAGGAGTGGAATTTTTAAGACAATGAGCCTACTTCAGGAGGCACTTAGCCGAAACTAAACTTGCTACCTTTGCCCTATGTGCTTGGATGGCAAGGGTAGGTAAGTGTCATGGTCAGGCATCGGATGTGAAAATAAACTTCCACAGTTACCAGGGATGTTCTAAAGATCCACAACCCAAGAATACCTGAGGGTTGTTTATCTTTACAAGCTAATAGTTGGGGTTTTGGCTGATCCCAAGCTCAACCTAACCCATCCTAACCAAGCCTAACCAAACCTAACCAAGCCTAACCAAACCTAACCAAAACTAACCAAACCTAACCAGACCTAAACCCAAAGCTAACCTAAACCTAACCTAACCTAACCTAACCTAGCCTAACCATACCTAACCTCATCTAACCTTACCTATCCTTAATCAAATGTTCGTCATTGTTAGGGGAATTTATATTTACAAGCTCATTTCTGGGGTTACTCGTTACAAGGTAATATGAAGGGTAGCTTATCTTTATATGGGCGCTCTGAGGCTTCCTGATCTCTACAAGGTCCCACATCTGATCATAGTGAAGAATCTAACCTTCAGACATTCTACTCCCACCATCTGTTGTAAATCGCGTTTAGAGCTTCACCACTTCCGCTCCTGAACAATCATAATGATACTAATTTTCACTTTGAGTTTGGGTAACTAGAACCCCTCAGCCCCACAATGGCTGGCAACGGTCCTTGGGCTCCCTCAGAGATCTTTATGAAATGTAGCTTTGGACACTTGTCTGTGCTGTGCTATGGTGGAACTGTTTCTATGTCACCGGGTTATAGTAGTAGGAGTAAAGGAACAATCGCCAGTTGTCAGATCTCCATATGTAGTAAGATGGAGGACATACAAAGTGATAGAGATCTTGTGTCCAGCCCGGAGACCTCCAGATAAAAGTGAAGGTTTTGGATTTAGAAGACGAGTGGCAGGGAGAGGATTCCCTCCGACGTCTCTTTTGGAAGAGCACCACATACAGGAACACCACATGGGTCCCTTCACTTCCGAAGTCTCCCCGCTAAGTCATGTTCCCCACCACTCGTATATCGTACCTTTTGTTCAGCACCCCTATAGAGAATTTTGTTTGTCTGCGGAGAACCGTCTGATCGATAAAGGTTTATGCCTGTTCCAGTTTAAGGCGCTGTAAAGATCAGCAACCCCAGACTGCCAATAAGGTACCTCGCATGTTAGCTTGTAAACAGTAGCAACCCCAGCAAAGAAGATTTTGTCAACCCCAATAGCTTTCAAATGATTTTGTATGCACCCAACCCAACCCAACCCAACCCAACCCAACCCAACCCAACCCAACCCAACCCAACCCAACCCAACCCAACCCAACCCAACCCAACCCAACCCAACCCAACCCAACCCAACCCAACCCAACCCAACCCAACCCAACCCAATCCAACCCAACCCAACCCAACCCAACCCAAACCCAACCCAACCCAACCCAACCCAACCCAACCCAACCCAACCCAACCCAAACCCAACCCAACCCAACCCAACCCAACCCAACCCAACCCAACCCAACCCAACCCAACCCAACCCAACCCAACCCAACCCAACCCAACCCAACCCAACCCAACCCAACCCAACCCAACCCAACCCAACCCAACCCAACCCAACCCAACCCAATCCCAACCCAACCCAACCCAACCCAACCCAACCCAACCCAACCCAACCCAACCCAACCCAACCCAACCCAATCCAACCCAACCCAACCCAACCCAACCTAATCAAACAAAAGCCAAACAAACCTGGCCATCCTCAGAATGAGCTTGTTAAGATCAGCCACCCTAAATATTTGCTTGTAAAGATAACCCCAATTTACTCTGGGTTACGGATCTTTACAACGTCCCAGTTTAATCATTTCACTGTGAATGTGGTTTCGTTGAGCTGAATAAAATTACCTGGCCCTCGAGGCAGCGAAAGTGAGGTCGTAAACAGCATTGAAAATTTTAAATGAAAATAACATTAAAATATATTTCAATTCTTTAGCTGCGTAGGTGGTTTCCCTAGCTGAATAAAATCGTCTGGGGGGGATGGTAGATTGATTAAGCAAGAGTGATGTAGGCAAGTTAATAATACTGAGACAGCAGGGCAGGACTCGTAGTAATAGATTCAAATTGGTCAGATTTAGATTTAAGAAGGAAATAGGCAAGAAATTATTTACCACCAGTGGTTAATAAATGGAATAGATTTAGCAATCATGTAGTGAGTGTTGAAACAACGGGTTCTTTTAAGAGAAGATGAGATAACTTCATGGATGGGGATGACAGGTAGTAAGGGACATGGAACTACCTAGTGTAAGCCTTATGGTCTCTTGCACTTTCACTTCATTCATATGTTCTTATGACCAAAGTTGTAAAACGCACCAAATGCGTTAAAAAGCTATGAATATCTCTGACTTCTCTGTTTTAATTCTGACTTGTTTGACAACTTGTTGGACTTAACGGGACAACAGAAGATTTAGTAGGATCTCAAGCAGATTTACTTATTGGGTGGTACTTTTCCTGTTGTTCTGGATGCCACCAATCTATTTGATATATATCTATGGTATTTCCTCAGTTTTTCTTTTCTTTTGAGTCTCGTCATAATATGGCAACTCATAGGAGGGAGGGAGGAGGGTGGAGGGGAGTAGAATATATGAGAAATGAAGTGGGTGGGAGTGATTTCTATGCCTTTTTCTCTTTTTTGGCTACCCCCCCGTATAAGGGGGAAAAAGCCTTTGGTGTATGTATGTATGTATTTCCTCAGTAGGGAAGATGTTTTATCTTTCATTTACCCGATTCGTATCGGTTCGCATCTTTCCTTGTATTCTTATTGTTGTCAATACCGGCACGCTATCTTATTTTCTTGGTACTCCGTCGGCAGTATCTAGGATGAAGAATTGACTCTATAAGTTTGATGAAGTTAATATGTCGGCTTTAATGACTTCCCTGAAGAACTTGTGATACAGCATTCTTTTACGATTGGAAACTAATTTCAAGACACAGAAGAAAGATGTTCACTTGGGACTTCTACCATTACTTCTTCCTGCTACCCACTTTAGATCTTTCCTGTACCATCTCTATCAATCCATCTCTTCGGAGCGATATCGTCTCGAATGACAGAAGCACTGGATATCGGAAACGAAATATAGTACAGTGCTTTGGCTTTAGTTAAAGGAGAGAGAGAGATGACATTATCGCACCTAGGCACTTTCTTGAATAAAGGATCACTCTTCTCGAAACAGTCCACCACACTCGCTCTTCTCCATTAGTATTGTGGCTACCCCCGTGTAAGGGGAAAAAAGTTTTTGGTATATGTATGTATGTATGCATTGTGGATCATTATTTTCATCCCCCACGTTAGGAAAGACTCAAGGAAATGTACCTTCGCCCTCGGTCTACTGCTAAACTGTATGTAATTTGTAGTAACCGATAAATTTATCAAAAGAAACACCGAGTGAGGACGGGATCTTTATTAGTACGACGTTCCGTTTGACAGCTTTATCAAGTACATAGTCGCGGTACATATATGCGAGAATAAGTAGGAAGGTCCGGGGAAACTGGAGAGTCCATTGGAGCCTTGGATAGACTAAGGAGAGGGAACATACTTCAATACATTCATAATCCTATACTACTAGACTCCAATACTTTTTTCGTCTTTTCTCTATTTTTTTTCTTTCGTCATTGTCTCCTTTTTCGTATTTTTTTCTTCTTCATGTCTTTTTTTCTTTTTTCTTCTCTTTCCAGCCTTGTTGTGGACGGGTACTTTTTATGTATGTCTACCTTGTTGTGTTGGTTGTGGCTGGTTAATATTGGTAAGGTGATATGGTGTTCAGATTGAAAAGAGTTCCATATTCTAATGAACCATTCAGAACGAACGATGTTAAATTTTTGCTAGGAGTTGGAAGAAGAGGAGGAGGAGGAGGAAGAAAATGAGGGGGGGTGAGAAAGGAAAGAAGGGATGCCAGAGAAACAAAACATATTAGAAAGTGATAGACGTTGTAGTTGGGCAAGTCGGGGTGGCAGAGGGTGAAGATGTGGGGTAAGTTGCAAAGAAACGAGAAAATTGAGGGGAAACGCTCTTAGAAAGCTTTGGATTTTATACGCTGATAGCGGAGATGGATTAGATGTGATCAGTAGCTGCAGTAGTAAATAGGGCAAGGGAGTAATATATATATATATATACATATATATATATATATATATATATATATATATATATACATATATATATATAATATATATAAATATATATATTTATATAAAAATATTTATATTATATATATTTATATACATATATATATATATACATATATATATATATATATATATATATATATATATATATGTAGAGAGAGAGAGAGAGAGAGAGAGAGAGAGAGATGACTGATTGACTGAGAGACAGACAGAGAGATAGAGTGAATCGGTGAGTGAGTGAGAGAGGGGGTAGCTAGGGAAAAGACATAGGGAGAGAAAGGTGAGGGGGAGGGAAAGGGGAGGGGAAGGGAATGGAAAGGGAGGTGGAGGTGGAGAAATTTGACTGAAATAGAGCTGAAGACGAGGAGTATGAAAAAACTGTTCTTGTGACTAATGACTTTTGTGCTCTGGTGAATCTCAGATGAACAATATAGTATGGCGACTGCAAGAATGAAAGTGAAAGTGCCACATGGAACAGATGGTTCTGATAGAGCTTGGCTAATTGAAAAGACTCCAGCTAATGAATACATAGTCAAAAGTGGAATGCAAATATACGGTAAGATAAATGTATAAGAAGAGGAAGATGAGAAGAAAGAGGAAGAAAAAGAGGAGGAAGAACGGGAAGACGAGGAAGAGGGGGGAGGAAGAAGAGGGGGAGGAGGGCGAGGAGGAAGAACAGGAGGCAGAGGAGAAGGAGACGTAGGTGGAGGAAGACACGGAGGAGGAGACGGAGGAGGAGTAAACGGAGGAGGAGGAGGAGGAGCCGGAGGAGGAAGTGACAGATGAGGAGGAGACGGAGGAGGAGGAGACGGAGGAGGAGGAAAAGGAGGAGGAGACGGAGGAGGAGGAGACGGAGGAGGAAGAGAAGGAGGTAGAGGAGGAGGAGACGGAGGAGGAGACGGAGGAAGAGGTGAAGGAGAAGGAGGAGGAGGAGCCGGAGGAGGAGGAAACGGAGGAGGAGGCGACGGAGGAGGAGGAGACGGAGGAGGAAGTGAAGGAGGGAGAGGAGGAGGGAACGGAGGAGGAGACGGAGGAAGAGGTGACGGAGAAGGAGGAGAAGGAGGAGGAGGAGACGGAGGAGAAAGAGGCGGAGGAATAGGAGGCGAAGGAGGAGAAGGTGGAGGAGGAGGAGACGGAGGAGTAAGAGACGAAGGAGGAGGAGAAGGAGGAGGAGGAGACGGAGGAGGAGGAGACGGAGGAGTAGGAGACGAAGGAGGAGGAGAAGGAGGAGGAGGAGACGGAGGAGGAGGAGACGGAGGAGAAGGAGACGGGGGAGGAGGAGACGGAAGAGCAGGGGACGGAGGAGGATCAGACTGAGGAGGAGGAGACGGAGGAGGAGGAGAAGAAGGAGGAAGAGGAGGAGGAGACGGCGGAGGAGGAGATGGCGGAGGAGAAGACGGAGGAGGAGGAGAGGGAAGAGGAGGAGACGGAGGAGCGGGAGACGGAGGAGGAGGAGACGGAGAAAGAGGAGACAGAGGAAGAGAATACGGAGGAGGAGGAGACGGAAGGGAAGGAGACGTAAGAGGAAGAGACTAAGGAGGAGGAGGAAATGGAGGAGGAGGAGGAGACGGAGGAGGAGGAGACGGAGGAGGAGGAGACGGAGGAGGAGGAGACGGAGGAGGAGGAGACGGAGGAGGAGGAGACGGAGGAGGAGGAGACGGAGGAGGAGGAGACGGAGGAGGAGGAGACGGAGGAGGAGGAGACGGAGGAGGAGGAGACGGAGGAGGAGGAGACGGAGGAGGAGGAGACGGAGGAGGAGGAGACGGAGGAGGAGGAGACGGAGGAGGAGGAGACGGAGGAGGAGGAGACGGAGGAGGAGACGGAGGAGAAGATGGAGGAGGAGGAGGAGACGGAGGAGGAGGAGACGGAGGAGGAGGAGACGGAGGAGGAGGAGACGGAGGAGGAGGAGACGGAGGAGGAGGAGACGGAGGAGGAGGAGACGGAGGAGACGGAGGAGGAGGAGACGGAGGAGAAGACGGAGGAGGAGAAGGAGGAGGAGGAGACGGAGGGAGGAGGAGATGGAGGGGGAGGTGGAGATTAGATGGAAGAGGTGGAGGTTAGATGGAGGAGATGGATATAGGTGTGGAAATAAGGTTGGAGATAGGGAAGGAGATATGGAGGGAGACAAGGAAGGAGAGATGGAAAGAGACAGAGGGAAGGAGACGGGAAAGGAGACAGAGGGAAGGAGACAGGAAAGGAGACAGGGAAGAGAAAATAGAGCTGGAGATGGATGTGATCTAGTAGAAGTAAGAGGTGGAGGATGAAATGGATTTAAGATCATAGATAATGGTTGAGTAAAGGATTGAAGGAGGACGGGGAGGTGATAGAGGCTGAGAGCTTTAGTACAGTTGAGGGATTATCGTTTTTTTTTTTTTTTTTTTTGGTTCAGCCAAGGTAATGTAACGTTGTGTTTTTTTTTATTTCTGTATAGAGGTCCTGTCCCGTAGCAAATGCAATCTTCGCAATGAATAAAATCGTATGGAATGAGCAGGAACAAAGATGTTAAGTGAACGTCGTCTTGAGAGGATTACCGTGGCACTACATTAGTGTGTCTGAGTCCGGGAGTATCAGGCTTTAAGCCCACGCAAGTAGAAAGACCGATTCAATGTGTAGTCCGGATCGGGCAGACCATAAGAGCCAAATTGTAGTTGTTT
The DNA here is from genome assembly GCF_046742065.1 of Oratosquilla oratoria. Taxonomy (NCBI): domain Eukaryota; kingdom Metazoa; phylum Arthropoda; class Malacostraca; order Stomatopoda; family Squillidae; genus Oratosquilla; species Oratosquilla oratoria. The sequence goes on from NC_134796.1 coordinate 16,467,054, forward strand.
GAGTACTGGAAGTGAACCCTAGGTACCACCACAAACGGAAGTATTCATCCATCCTTTAATCTTAGATATGCAAATGTACATATTGTTGGCAAATATTTACATGTTTTTATATAAAGTTATTGCTTTCGATTTTTTTTATCGTGATCATAATCATTATCTTTATCATCATCATCATCATCATCATCATCATCATCATCATCATCATCATCATCATCATCATCATCATCATCATCATCATCATCATCATCATCATCATCATCATCATCATCATCATCATCATCATCATCATCATCATCATCATCATCATCATCATCATCATCATCATCATCATCATCATCATCATCATCATCATCATCATCATCATCATCATCATCATCATCATCATCATCATCATCATCGTCGTCGTCGTCGTCGTCGTCATCATCATCATCTTTTTTTTATTACTTCTACAGATATGCTTGATTTGCCATAATCACAGCAGGGTTTATATCTTCTGTTCTCGGCAGTACGAGGCTGTACTTACGAATCTGAACAGTTATTACCCTGTAAAGGCTCACTAATCACCTATAACTACATTGAAGGCCTTTATATAGTTGATGTAAAGGCACTCATATATATGAGTGATGTCATACATTTAAATAGTGGAATAGAATCTTTGAGGTCGGATGCAACATCTAGATTGTATATACATGAATTTTATTTTCAACAAGACTTAGTGTAGAGCATTGAGAAATAGACATAGATAAAGGCATAGACATAGAAATAGAGTATTGATCGAGGTAATCTTAATTCATTCATTGAGATCTTCCAACTTTAGTCACAATAAAATCCATAAAATACGTCACCTTGGCGATGAACTTAAACTTTAGAAAGGGAAATGTTTTCCATAGCCGAATAAAAACGGCCGTGGCAGCCAAGAAATACATGAATATGATTCATATTGCTGAATGTATCAGTACATTCTCATATACACTTCTTTTTCTAAACGGTAGATAATACCACTTTTACTGATTTGGTTTAACGTTGCGAACTTTGTCCTATCAACAGGCTAAAAGGGGGGCCCTTACAGAGGAATGTATATGGGGAACAATAGGAGCATGTCTTTTATGGAAGGATGTATGTGCATTCTACAAGGAAGCATTAGCCAGCACAAGGTACTTTAACTCCTTCGATACGGTGACGCTCCCTCAGCGGATTGAAAACTCTTTCGTGAACACGAACAGAATTTCTAAAGGGGCGTCACCGCGGTGAAGACAAGAGCGAGATGATAGGTTTCAGATTGAGTCTGTGGGGTAGAATTCAAATGAATGGTAGGAGTTAGAAGTTGTCTTTCTATAGTTCCAAGACTCTAATACTATTCTAATGCAGGTATTTTTTTTATGCATTTTGGATGGTAAAAATTTTTGATTTGTTGTCTGTGGTTCAGTTTACTATTGACAAAGTTGACGAATAGTCTAGTATTGATTTCATAGGTCAATTGTAGCATTTTAAAGTTCCTTCCTCTCTTCGGACACTCGTACATACATTTCTATTTTTTTCTTTATACTTTTTTATTCTTTTGTATTTTTTTTCCTCGTTTATTCTATGCAACGTTTAATCGTTCTTCATTTGTCTGGCACCTGATATGGAACCAATGTCTTTTTTTCAGTGCTCAAAATATTTTCCATGCCCGAGCTGTAGCTTAGAAATATTTTCCTTTTCTTTAGCGTTTCTTTTGTTTCACTAAATTTACTTTCGTTTACTTTATAAAAGAATTTTCTTTATTTCATGACTTTTACCATAGAGTTATATTTCATTTCCTCTTGGGCTTACACCTATCAGTTGAAATTCGAACATTATATCATCACTTTTTCCTATGGGGGACGACTATTTCAAAGATTTCTTTGTATCAGGTTCTTCGTTAGATAGCAAGCCCAATAACGTTGGTGTGTCGTTTCCTCTGAATCTTCTTGATTCTTTTAATTTCTTGGCTAATACTTAGTTTATTATAGCTAATGGTGCATTAACTCAAAAAGCTTTACTTTTCATACTTCCTAATTCACCTCTTCATAATCAAAATCACAACCAATTTTAGTTTAAGTTTTTTTAGTTTTAATTTTTTTTATAACATATTGTATGTGTGTAGTACGTAAGTATGTGTACGTGTATGTGTACCTATCTATATATA
>NC_134796.1:16476720-16479220 GCF_046742065.1 Oratosquilla oratoria
AAAAACCTTAATAATGAAGGATTAGATAGAATAGATAACATCCATCTTGTAATAACTAAGCTAGTCTGGGTGTGCTAAATTAAAAGTATATGTACCCTTTGGTATACATACATACATATACCAAAGGTTTTTTCCCCCTTACACGGGGGGTAGCCAAAAAGAAAAAAGGCATAGAAACCACTCCCACCCATTCCATTCCCTACATATTCCACTCCCCTCCACCCTCCTCCCTCTTATCTTGGCACCTCCTGGATGACGGGTCATCCCTGCATCCTGTTCACATCCCTGGGTCAGAAGCAGTGTCGCAAAGGCACAGCACATCCACAGCAAGGCCGCTTCATAAATTCGGCGACCCTCCCTCTCCTTCCCCTCATGCAGAAAAGGAGAAGACGGGGGAGAAGTCTCTTCAGGCTGCGTCAAATCATTTCTCATACATACTTCCTCACCCATTCCCCCTCATGCATCACAGCATCATCCATATACAACCCTTCTCCATTCACCCCTATCTTCTTTCCTCTCCCGTCCTTCCTCCACAGACATTCCTCTCTTTTGCAATGGCCCTTTCACCCCATCCATCCATCTCATCCTAGGACGCCCCCTCATATTCACTCCTTCCACCTCTGCCTTCCACACTTCTTTTACTAATATTTCTTCACTCATTCTTTCCATGTGTCCGAACCATCCCAATACTCTTTAATCAACACTATCTCCCAAATCCCTTTCCACCCTTGTTCTCCTCCTCACCTCCTCATTTCTAACTCCATCTAGCTTAGTAACCCCTATCATACTTCTCAAACATTTCATCTCAAACACATTCAAACTCCTTCTCTCTTCCTCTCTTATGTTCCATGTTTCTGCCCCATACAATGCTGTTGGCACAATCACTCCTTCATATAACCTCCTCTTAGCATCCATTCTCAGACGTCCATTTCTCATTGCACTTTTTAATCCACCAAGGCATTTACTCGCTTCCCTCAATCGACATCCTACCTCCACCCCGACTCCTCCATTTCCTGCCACATTCGCACCCAAGTATCTAAAACTATCCACTTCCTCCAGTCTCTCACCCTTAATGCTCACTTCCAGGCTGCTGTCACTCTCTCCCCTTGTAAATCTCATCACCTTACTTTTGTCCACATTTATCTTCAGCTTCCTTCTTTCACACACCTTCTCAAACTCTGTCACTAATTTCCTCAATCCCTCCTCTGATCCTGCTACAAGTGCAGTGTCGTCAGCAAACAACTGCCTTATTTCCCACTTTTCTCCATTTTCTTTAACCACCTCCAATACCTGACCCACTACCCTTGCATTCACATCTCACACCACCCCATCCATGTATAGATTGAACAGCCAGGGCGACATAACACATCCCTGACGAAGTCCCACCTTTACCTCAAACCATTCACTCTCTCCATTCCTAATCCTAACGCAAACTCTACTACTCTCGTAAAAACTCTTGACTGCTTTTAACAGCTTTCCTCCTATCCCATATATCTGCAGTACCTCCCACAGTGCCTTCCTGTCTACCCTGTCGTAAGCCTTTTCCAGATCCATAAACCTCCCAAAATACCCTTACTTTTCCTATAACTTTCTCACATATCTGTCTTACCACAAAAATCTGATCTACACAACCCCTACCTGTCCTAAAACCACACTGTTCTTCACCAATTACTCCCTCTGTTCCTCTCCTAATCCTCTCAATCAAGACTCTCCCATAAGCCTTCCCAACTACACTCAACAAGCTAATCCCTCTGAAACTACTACACTCACACTTGTCCCCTTTCCATTGTAAAGTGGAACTATACAGGCACTCTTCCAGTCCTCCGGCACTCTACCCTCTCTTAAACAAACATTAAATAACCTCACCAGCCAGTCCACCATAACTGTACCTCTTTTCTTCAGACATTCTGCATGGCATCCATCCAACCCAGGTGCCTTATCTGCTCTCATCATCTTAACAGCTGTTTTCACTTCATCTTTCCTTATTTCTCCTTCATTTTCCTCACTCATCACTCTCATTTTCTTAGCGCTTCTCACTGCAACTACCTTTCCCTCCCTATCCTACTTCACATTTAGCAACTCCCTAATATACTCTGCCCACCTTCCTCTCACTGCCTTCTCTTCCATTATCATCTCTCCATCTGCACCTTTTACCTTTTCTTATCTATTTGATTCGCCTCCTCTTCCTCTTTTAATTTCTTTCCAAAACGTCTTATTTTTATTTCAAAATTTTCTGTCATACTCTTACCCCATTTCACATCTGCTCTCCTCTTTGCTTCCTTTATGTCATGCTTAACTTTCCTTCTCTTTACTTTGTACCTCTCATACGGTTCCCTCATCCTAATTTGTAGACAATCTATGAATGCCTGTTTCTTCTCTTTTACACCCTTCTTTACTTTCTCATCCCACCACTCACTACCCTTCCTTCTATTTCCTTCCACCCTCCTTGTTCCACACACCATCTTTGCACACCTTATGAGTCCCTCCTTGAGCCATCCAT
>NC_134796.1:16486720-16489220 GCF_046742065.1 Oratosquilla oratoria
AGCGCGCCCCCAACAGACTGATATTGCGCAATGCTTAACATTTCAAGAAATACACATTATAATATATCTTATAAATTATATTCACGCAAGGAGTGCCATAAAAATACAAATAGGAGACTTTATTCACACAAGGGCATGACACAGCACAAGCACAGGATTATATTCACGAAGGACGTGACAATAGCTGAATTGAATTGTGGCCGAGGGGTTAATCCAGTGGTTCTCAGCCTTTTCCAGTTCATTCTCCCCTTCATGAATTCTCAACATTCGTGTAGTTCCCCTTTATAATTCCCCAATATCCCATCCCGCCAAAAAAGTCTGAAAAATATCAATAAATGTTGATGAAGAGAAACCCTATGCTTTATTACAAAGTTGACAATCATAAGTATTTTGTATTTATTCTGCCAGGACAGTGTGATAGAAGTTATTTTTTGTATTTAAATTCCTCTCATTATATAGAAATATATGATTTATAACAGAGGACATAGCTTCCCTGAATTTTTGTCATGTCTCCCTCGGGGGCTCCCCAGTTTGAGATCCATTGGATTAACTTCTCTGAGCCGGGGTACAAGTGTGGAAACGATTACATCATAAAATGGATAATCCCTGCGGCTCGGTAATGCTATGTGCAGATGATAATGACAACGATTTCCTCTAGGCTGAACAAAATCGTCTGACGTTAGCTACAACATAATTCCTTAGAACGTCACTAATGGCGGTGGAGGTTGAGGTGACGGTGGCTCGAACTCTGCTGCTAGCGAGTGGACCAAGGGCGTCATGGTTCATTAAATTGCACGCTACAAAATCCTCCGTAAGGAGCATCGTCCTAACCTTCTGATAGTGGGAATTCGTGACGGTAAACCGAATCATCATCATCATCATGGATTTGTCATATTTGTTTGGTTACCGTTAGTTTAACCAACCGTTAGTTAAACCAACTTAAACTAGGTAATGTTGATAATTCCTCAAATAATTTTTCTTTAGCTGAGTAATACGGTCCGGTGTTAAATCTAAATTCTTCACAGTCGTCAAATAAGGATTAAGTCTCTAAATTATCTCTTAAAGGAGGCGTGAGAGTAGAGTGGGGAGGTTTGACTAGTTTGAAGAAAGTCGTTTGGTGGCAGCAAAAATTAAAAGAATTAATTTCCTTTTTTTGGGTTATTTTTCTTTTGCACAAGGTCACGTGACTTTTGTCTGCTCAAAGTAGACCCTTTTTCAAAGGGAGGTTTGGCTGTGTGCATTAGTTTTAGAGATTGATTCTACTTGAAAAAATGTAATGATATCTAAATAACATTAAAATGACTTTTACCTGGAGGCAGCTCACCTTTACGCAGCCTGAGATGAATAGTCATCTGGCGTCAGTCTGAATGAAGACTTGTGGTCCAGGATTAAAGTGTCGCGCTTAGGAAAATGATAAGGTGACTGATAGGATGGTATTTGTAATATATAATTTCTGTGAATCGTAATTATGATGTTTTTTTTTAAGGTGGAAACTTTTATACATGCAGACATTCCGACTACAACACTTCAATGATATCAGCCAACTAATAACTTAAAAGAAGACAACTTTCTGACTTTGACTCTGCCCCCTTTCGCCACCTTTTTTTAATGGTTAGAAAAAAAAGAAGAAGAAGAAAACAAAATGCTGGCTAGCGTTTCCGTCTCACAAATGACCCGTGGGCAATTAACGTCAAAGAGACGATTACATACACGTCAAGGACGCTCAGCATGAAAACAAATTGGATTCCAACACCTTCAATACAGTGACGGACTTGATCATTTTCTTGTTGTCTGACGGCAGACCATTCTATTCAGTCGAGGGATGATGGACTGTAAATACAGCTGGGTGGGTCTCTGTGGAGGGATACACTTATTTGTTCACAGCCTTTCCTTCAACTGAAGAAAATAGTCCAGCATTAAACAGAAAAACCTACACGTCACCTTCTTGAAATGGTAAAGGAGAAAGATCGCCTACATAAAAAAATAATCTGTTGATTAAAGTGAATCCTCGTAGGCACAATACCACACTTTATATATTTTGCTCTGGCTGGCATAGAACAGGGTCTTCGGATACTCCAATTATTCTAGAAGCCATATCAAATACGAAAATAGAAAATCGTTTAAACTTAAAAGATATATATTTTGTGTGAGATTGAATAATTTTCTATCCATCCGTTAAGCCCATTATCAGGTTTTATAGGTTTGTTTTGAACAATGTCAGTCTGATTAATTTATGGATTGCTTTTAGAATTCGTTTTAGGATTTGCAATTTAGAATTTGCTTATACTTGTCTCGTATGCATAACAAACCTAAAGAAGAGAGAGCGGTGTATACATTTTTTTAACAAGTAATAGAGATTTTGCAAGGATGCAGATGCACCTTGTGCTTTCCACAAGGTGGTCCTACCTTCGGGTGAGGTCTTCGTACATTGTGAATCTTATTTTTTTCCTGTAATGAGAGTACTATGCCAAAAGTGGCTGGCAGATTGAGGAGCTTGACT
>NC_134796.1:16501720-16506720 GCF_046742065.1 Oratosquilla oratoria
CTAGTTTAGATTAGACGAAAGGAAGGCAGACGTGACCGGTAAGAGGACGAAGGTGAAGGAGGATGTGAAGGAGGAGGAGGAGGAGGAAGAGGAGGTGATGGAGGAAGGGTTGGTGTGAGGAGGGAGGGAAAGAGATAGTTCTTTGGGACTTGGAAAAGGAAGGTGAAGGGGGGTGAGTAGGAGAAGGTGGATGGACGTGGGGTTTGTGTGGGCGGAGCAAGAAATGCAACATTGATGGTACAGGTTGGCATTGGTTTGCCAACAAGATGATGCAACGATCATAGCGAAGGCTAGAAACTGGAGCATAGACAGAAGAAGAAAGCTGAAACGGGGGAGAGCAACCGTGGAATAGGGGTGGGAGGGATGGGGAAAGAGGGGTTTGTAATAAGGTCTAGATTCAGGTTGTTTGGTGATGGTGATGGGGTGGAGGGTAAAATGGAAAGTATAGGGTGCCAGTGAGAAATGACTGGACGAGGATGGGGCTCGCGCTAAGGCATGAACTCGTTTCTTCAAAGCCTCAGTCCCCATATATAAATGCAATTACTCTCTTCATCGGACATTCTTGTCGTTTTCTGTAGTCCTAATGAAAGCGATAAAATGGATACTTTACTTTTAATGGAAGCGTTAAAAGGAATTGTTGTGAATGAAACTGTCAAGTAAACTCAGAATGGTAACTCAGCTTTTTTGGGGAAAGTATTCTTGGGGCTTGTTACTTTCTCTTTGTTTTATCTATTCATTTATATATTCACGTATCTATTCATTTATTGTTTATTAATATATGTCTTTACCTGTCCATACATGTTTTTATTCACTTACTTATTCATGTACTTGTATATCTACAGGGTGTCCATAAAGTCTGGGTACATATATTTTACTATTTATTCATTTTTATTATTTTTCCTCACCGGATTGGAAGAAGAGGTCATGTGGAGTGGTCCCCTCGTTCGCCAGACCTTTCTCCTATTGAGTTCTTTTTCTGGGGCAGACTAAAACAGAAAGTGTACTCGATGAAAATTAGATTTAAACCATATGAGAGAACGCATTACCAGTCAGTGTGCTGAGATCGACAGCAATGAGAGCCTATTTCATCGAGTCCACTTGAATTTTGTAAAACGCATCAAATAATGTATTGAAAACGATGGAAATCATGTTGAAAACATTATTTATCAACATTAAAATTGAATAAATTGTTTTGTTTTAAGAATTATGTATTTTCTACCATGTACTCAGACTTTATGGACACGCTGTATACACATATTCTTTATACATAAATTTTTGATAAACATACATACTGTATATACTATTTATTCCTTTAACCACTTGTCTGTTTGATATCTAATCATTCAATTACTTTTTTATTTACTTGTCAATTATCTTTTATTCATCTATTATTCATTAATTCATTAATTATTATTTGTTTATCTATTTATTCGTACATTAATTCATTCATTCACTTGTTCACTCATTCATTAATTTACTTATCTATTCCTTTATTTACTTATTCATAATTTATTTTCTACAACATTCTTAACGGAATCTACGGAAGATCAATAGAAAGCCCGTTTACTTTAGTGTTCACTCCCAGAGGAATAGTTTTTTGACGCCGACATCTAGAGCGCCTTCTGCGGCAATCGTCAGGTGAAGACGAGGGTGGCTGGTGGTCAAGATGCGACCAGTAAAAAAGAGTGGAGTAGGTAGGAGAATAGGGGGGAGGTAGAGGAGGAGGATAGAGGAGGAGGAGAAGGATAGAAGGTGAGGGAAAGGATGAGTAAAAGAAGGAGGAAGAGAAAGAAAAAGGGGAAGAAAAAAAGGAAGAGAAAGAGGAAGCAAAGGAGGAGAGGAGGAGGAGGAGGAGGAGTAGGAGGAGGAGGAAGAGGAGGAGGGAAGGAGTAGGGGAAAGGGGAGAAGGAGGAGGAAGTGGAAGATGAGAAGAAGGAGGAAGTGTAGGAGAAGGAGGAAAAAAAGAGGAGGAGGAATGATAAGGATGGCAAGAAGGAGGTAGAAAGGACGGAAATAAAGAAGGCGTAGGAGGAGACGATGAAGAAGGAGAAGAATACGGAGGAGGAGAAGGAGAAAGAAGAAAAGTAGAATGGGGGTGGTGTCGAGGAAAGGAGAGAAGGAAGGAGGGAGGGAGGGAGTGAGAGAGAGAGGAGGGGAGGGAGGGAGAGAGGAGGGGAGGAGGGGAGGGAGGGAGAGAGGAGGGGAGGGAGGGAGAGAGGAGGGGAGGGAGGGAGGGAGGCGATGGAGTTAAAGAGGGCGAGAAATGTGGTGAACAAAGAGAGGATGAGAAGTCTTTGATAAGATGTGGAGGATCACGTTTACGTAAGACAGACAACAGGTTCAGGGATCGGGAGAAGGTGGGCTGGTAAAATGGAGTGGTGTAAAAAAAAAGAAAAAATGTAACAGTACATGGTCAGTCATGCAGACGAGCTGAGTCGAGATCGATCGAATGAAGGGAAAGACAGCGAATTGGATGAAAAAGTAATAATGATAATAAAAGAGAGAGAGAGAGAGAGAGAGAGAGAGAGAGAGAGAGAGAGAGAGAGAGAGAGAGAGAGAGAGAGAGAGAGAGAGAGAGAGAGAGAGAGAGAGAGAGAGAGAGAGAGAGAGAGAGCACAACAAATTTGATAATGAGAGCTATAATGAGAGTGAGAGAGCGAGAGCGAGAATGCAAAATCGAGCGCAAGAGATAAAAAGCTAGGGCCAACACTAGAACAGTATTTGTATATAAACGTAAACGTATGTGCATTTGCACTCATGCAAACGTATATGTAGAATCTTCATATATACATTTCTTCAGCTTTGGCGTCTAAACATATAACATAAGGAGGGGTTCACAAGGCACCCAATGAGGGTTAAGTCTTGATCCTCCAAATCCGAATAAAAGAAAGGATAGACTTAACTCCCTAACCTCTTAATAATACACGTATTGTAGACACTTACTAATTGATAGAAAGATGATGGTGGTGGTGATGGTGATGGTGATGGTGATGGTGATGGTGATGGTGGTGGTGGTGATGGTGATGGTGATGGTGATGGTGATGGTGATGATGACGACGACGACGACGACGACGACGACGACGACGACGACGACGACGACGACGACGACGACGACGACGACGACGACGACGACGACGACGACGACGACGACGACGACGACGACGACGACGACGACGACGACGACGACGACGACGACGACGGTGACAATGTTGTGGTTGTTGTAGTTGTTGTTTAACGTCACAAATTACCCCTTTCTGGAGGCAAGGACGGTGCACCTTGCAGAGGACTTTGTAACGAGGAATTTGATGAACCATGCCCTAGGTCCAACTCGCACGCGGAAGAGGTTAAACTACCGTCACTCCTCGACCTACGCCGCAAGTAGTGATGTATCTAGATGAAAGTAGTGGAAACGGACTGGGTACAGAGTATATATAGGTCCGGTAAAAATTGGAAGGGAATGAAAGAAATGGTAGAGCAGCTGAAGAGAAGGCCATTTGGTTATTAAACAAAGTTAGATAGAACCACCTGGTGTTGTCAGAACAAAAATCGATAAAAACATCATAATATGGACGACGAAAAGTAGAATTCTGCGGAGGTTAAATCTTCTTCAAAAGGCCTAAGTTCGAATGAACTCTACCAGAGCATTGACATACTTGATTAATGTTGTTATGACTGACGCTGGGCAAAGGTGGTGACCCCCAGGAGATAACAGTCTCTCCATGAGTCAGGATAGAGGCGCTGGTAATCTAGAACCCATAACAACAAGATGAGTCTATTAGTCGAGAGCTCCATGCGAAAGTCTGTTCTCTAGATGGATAAAATACTCGTGCCTTAATATATGTGAAATTCATTAATGCTTTGAACAGGTTGATTAATGAATCCTTATGATATGTATATATATCTATTGATAATATTTCGTGTTTTTTTCTCTGAACTTAATCGTTTTGGGCTCATGCTAAAGATGCTAAAGAGATCTGTTATTGTTTGATACGAAGAGCGCAAGAAAGGTCATAGTTGTCTATATTAAGAATAATGAAATTAATAATATCGCTTTATAGTTGTATTCAATTAAAGTAGACATCTTTAACCCTGACGCTCATAACATCAAACAATCATATTTAGTCTAGGGTATAACTTCCAGATTGAAGGAATTATGATAATCTCAATTAAACCCCTTTACTAGAAATGTACCTGGCTAACGACAGGAAATTTGGTTCATACATGTTGATGGACTTAAAGGAATTGGGAAAGTAGAGGAACGTGGTGAGGATCGAGAGTGTGTGAAAACCTTAAGTGAATGTGATGTAGATTCGGTTTAACGTCGCGAAACTGCCCGTGTCAGGAGGCTAGGACTGTGCCACTTGTAGAGGACTTTGTAGCGTGGAATTTGATGAATCATGCCCTTGGTCCGACTCGTTGGTGGCATATTTCGAATTGTCGTCACCTCGACCTCCGCCACAAGTAGCGATGCTCTAACACGCTCGGCCACGAACATTCGAATAAACGTACGAATGGGGTTATAGCACTAATAGGGACTTTTGTAAGCCGAATAGAATCGTCTGGCGTCATCCAGAGTGAAATCCGTGTGTGATCGTGGCGAAAGGGTTTATCGTGATGATTCAGAACAGCGTTTCATAACCTGGGATGCTAACACCTCCTGGGGGTGATGAATTCAACTTTAGAGCGTGCTGGGAAGTGCTGAATGTATGGTGGTACTTCACTTCACTTTCTTTTATCCTTCTAGTAATCACACGTTAACCAGAGTTAGAGGGTGCTAGACTGCATAGGACTAACTACAGGGGTGCTAGTGTCGGAAAAGGTTAAGAGATGCTAGTTTAGACTCGTTACGATGATGCACTAAGCTTAATCAAATAGTTTGACGTTAGGCAGAGTTGTGAGAGTTTGTGTGTTGCATCCCTGTAGTGAACGTGTGAAGTGAGACGATGTACGGTGAAGCCATCTGAACTGAGGAACACCGTATAGCAGAGGCCATAATCAAA
>NC_134796.1:16511720-16529220 GCF_046742065.1 Oratosquilla oratoria
TGACTTACCACGTGTGTGTATGCATACGTGTACGTATATGTGTGTGTGTGCATACGTGTACGTGTATGTGTATGTGTGTATATGCACATACACCTGTATGTAAACGTATGTGTATGTATATATGCACTTGTACGTGTGTGTGTGTGTATGTGTGTGCGTGTGTGTACACGTATACGTTCACGTACGTTTATTTGTATGTATACGTTCACGTACGTATACTTGTACGTGTACACATGTGTATGTGTGCATGTACATGCAACTGGGCATGTACCTGTGTGTGTGTACATGTACATGTACCTGTACGTCTACATGTGTGTGCGTGTACGTGTCCCTGTACATGTACATATGTGTGTGTGTGTGTGTGTGTGTGTGTGTGTGTGTGTGTGTGTGTGTGTGTGTGTGTGTGTGTGTGTGTGTGTGTGTGTGTGTGTGTGTGTGTGTGTGTGTGTGTGTGTGTGTGTGTGTGTGTGTGTGTGTGTGTGTGTGTGTGTGTGTGTGTGTGTGTGTGTGTGTGTGTGTTTACTCAATTTCCAATCTATCACACCTAACTTTCATTCAAGTATAGTTCCTACTTAGCCTTTATCCTTATTTTCCAAATACCATGTTAAGACTTGAATTCATGTATTGTTTCAGCTTGGGTTATTCTAAGTATTTATGTCTCTGTATAAAACACTGCATTTCCTCATATACTTTAGCCGTATAGCTTTTCTCAATTTGTTCTCATCCATCTTTTCCCTATTCAAGATATGTCTTCTGTCAATGTAGTCTATCCCCTTTAGTGACTTGAACACTAATCATATCACCTCTTTCTCTTCGATCTTTCAATGTTGGCTGACTCAGTGCTTTTAGTCTCTCCTTATATGGTTCATCTTCCAGGCTGTGAATTAGTTTGGTTGTTGCCCTGTGTTTTCTCTTGGTCTTTGGCGTACCTTTCACTCTGTGTGATGAGTTAATGACTGAATTTACTAGTGAATGAATTTGTTAATTGATTTATTAATGGATAGATTGATCAATGAACGAATTGATTAATGAACGAATTGATTAATGAAATAACTGATGAATTGATTAATTAATTAATAACTTAACCAAAGAATAAATACATAAATTAATCAATGAATACATTAATGAATAAACTAAATTTCTTTCTGCATCCTTGATCACTCGACGCCAAATTCCCATTTGTGATGGTGTGGGGACATCTATTCCTTCTTCATCCTTGTTTTGAAGAACATTTGATGATTTCATTGTTTATACGGACACTTTTGGTACAAGCTTGGCAGCAGATTTTGTTGCGTGATACCTTTGTTTCATGAGAGGAAACTCATCTGCAACATCAGAACCAGGGCTGTTATTTTCTTCTTCACCACCACTACTCAACTTTTGCACTTGAGTTGTTGACGATTCTGATGAATTTCTTGGCCGTTTCGGAGGGTGGATCGTTGACACAGGAGCCACTTTCTCAGTCGTGTATCCCACTCAGCCTCCTGATTCTATTTGTTTTCTGTAAAATTCTTTGTCTTCACTGCAAAGCCAGTTTCCACTCGGTTTTGTAATATCGAAAAGATGAGTAAGACTTCTTTCAAATTCTTCGTTTTTCCGCCTTCTATATAATTCAAACACTTTCACTATCTTGTCAGCCTTTGCTGAAACTTGCCGCTTAGAAAGAAAATGGAAGCTAAGTTTCTCCCAAAGCTTCAGCAATTCTTGAGATATCTTCCTTATTCGGTCTGCTTGCCCTTTGAGTTCACCGTACGACCCCAAAAATCTACCAACAATGTCCCTGTTCAAATGCATTTTGCACATTATCTCATTTATGTCCTCTTTCATTTCTGGTATCCTTGGGCGGCGTTTTGTAGTTATCAAATTCTGTGTTCAGTGGGCAGTGGCATCGTAATCTTAAGAGTTCTTCTTCTCTTTCTTTTATTTCTTATTGTCATAATAATTGTCACCATAACCATCACCTTTACCATCATAACCATCACCATACCATCATCAACATCATCACCATCATCACCAACCTCATCAATATTGCCACCATCATCACCATCATCACCACTATCACCATCACCCCCACCACCGCCAGTACCACCAGCACCACCATCACCATCACCATCACCACCATCATCACCATCATAACCATCACTGCCATCACCACCACCATCATAACCACCGTCACTATCACCACCATCACCACCACCATCACCACCGTCATCATCACCACCGTCACCACCACCATCACCACCACTGTCATCATCACAACCGTCACCATAACCATGACCATGCGCATCCCCATCACCATAACTATTCCCATCACCATCACCATTACCATTACTATCACCATCATCACCACCATCGTAACCATCATCACCACCATCATCACTTCCACCACAAACGGTTACCACAATCACCACCACCACAAACTGTCACTCATCATCATTACCATAAACAGTCACCACCACCATCACCATCACCATCACCACCATTACCATCACCATGAACCATCATAAGCACCACAACCATCATCACTATCACGATCACCACCACTGCAAGCGTCACCATGAGCACCAACACCACAACAACCACAACCACAACCACAACCACAACCACAACCACAACCACAACCACAACCACAACCACAACCACAACCACAACCACAACCACAACCACAACCACAACCACAACCACAACCACAACCACAACCACAACCACAACCACAACAACAACCACAACCACAACCACAACCACAACCACAATCGTAATCACCACCACAACCACAACTACAACCACAACCACAACCACAACCACAACCACAACCACAACCACAACCACAACCACAACCACAACCACAACCACAACCACAACCACAACCACAACCACAACCACAACCACAACCACAACCACAACCACAACCACAACCACAACCACAACCACAACCTCAACCACAACCACTACCACATGCTCTACCACAACCACTACCACAACCACTACAACCACCACCACAAACACCACCTTCTCCTGCTTCTCCTCATCCTCCTTCTGCTCCTGTTTCTCCTTCTCCTCCTCCTCCAAGAAGCAGATGATACGACGTACCGTAGACAGTGTTTCCCCAAAATTAAAATTATTTAGTTCAACCTCGCAAACCTGAACCCCAGTTGGGGGCTAACGAGTCTCACGCAGTTTCGATCTATGAAGGACTTCTTCAGAACGGGATTTACCTCCATTTTCTCGACCCTTAGCTGCATAAAAATACGAGTAATATGAGAAAACAACATTACCAATGCAAAAATGGTTACCCAATTGAATCAGATTAGTATAATGGGCTTCTCTCTCTTTTCCGGAAGAAGTACATTTCGAATTTTTCTCCTTAATTTAATAAATACTTTGCGTATACTCGTATTCTATCAAGTTTACTCCAGCTTAACATTTCTAGTTGAGAGGTAGTTCTAAACAAAATGGTCGATCAAGACCTCTTTTCGTCCAAAGTCAACCCCTTTGCTGAATAAAATTACGTATTTTTATCTAGGAATAAATCTAGATACTATGTCGCCCTTCTGAAGCAGCCAGGTGTCATCAAGCGTTCAACAAGTCCAATTACACTCAAATGAACACCAGGTCTCTTTTGAAGGAGTTGGTCCTCAGAATCATAGAGGGTTTGATATAAGTACTTTTGAATATGAAGGATGATTATATCATAACTTCATGTCAGAGGACTATTAGTGAAACCACAGGTCAGAAAATTTATGAAGTTGCTCGAGACAAGTTGGTGAACTATCTCGATATAGTTCGGAGCTTTGAAGTCAGGTAGACAGACCTCTAATCGATGTACTATAATGATCATCTCTCTCTTTCTCTCTCTCTCTCTCTCTCTCTCTCTCTCTCTCTCTCTCTCTCTCTCTCTCTCTCTCTTTCTCTCTCTCTCTCTCTCAAAGGATTACAAAGGAGCATACCGACAGGAGACCTTTTGGTCTATAACTAGGTCGGATGCGAAAAAAAAAAATATAGATAAATAGATAAAAACTATAATAATATAAATAATGATAATAAATAAATAAATAAATGAATGAATAATTAAATAATTAAATATATAAGTAAATAAATAAATAGGTAAATTTAAGTAGTAAAAACAGGTAGATAGTAAATAATGATAAATTGACAGATAACTAATAATAAATGTGAATCAAGCAAATAACGATAAACAGACAAATAATAAAAATAAACAAATAATATAAATAAAATGACAGGCATTACAGTATCTTGCTTAGGTGTTTATCTCAATGAATAGCTTTGAGCTGAACTACATTGCACTGCCTCTGCAGGAAGTTTATTCCATTCATTAACTGCATGGTTGGCAAATTTGTTTCTACCTACTTCCAAATTAAATCTATTTCCTGACAGTTTGGGACAATTATTTATTGTCGGATTCTCATTCAATGTGAAAAAAATTTCACTTTTGATGTCAATCCACTTTAGAATTTTAAAGGCCTGTATCAAGTCACCTCTGAGTCTACGCTTTTTTAGAGAAAATAGATTAATATGTTTTAGCCAATTTTCGTATGATTTATCTTTGATATTTGGAATCAGTTTTGCGGCTCGCCGTTGTACTTTTTCCAATTTGTCAATGTCTTTAGTGAGATTCGGTGACCATACGGAAACTTCATATTCCAAATGTGGACAAACTAACAATTTATATAGCTTGTTAATGCGAGATGAATTTTTGAAGTCAAAAGATCGCGCAATCAGTCCTAGAATCTTATTTGCTTTCTCAGAGACTGAAATACACTGCTTTGATGATCGTTACTGATAATTACGCCAGGATCCTTTTCACTATCCACTTCTATTAACGAATGTCCAAATAAATTTAATCGTACTTACCATTATTTTTCCTATGTGCATAACCTTGCATTTACTTGTGTTAAATTTCATTAGCCACTTTTCAAACCATTGCTCTAGTTTATCTAAATCTTCTTGAATATCTAATTGGTTTAAGTGATCACTTGCCACTCCGCACAGTTTTGTTTCTTCAGTAAACTTGGAGACAAAAGATTTCAGTCTGTGATCATATACTCTGGATAGAAGTGGTCCAAGAACGGAACCCTGAGGAACTCCACTTGTAACATTTTTCCATCTAGAAGTTTTGCCATTTAGAACAACTCTGTTTTCTATCATTGAACCAATTACTAATCCAACTTAATAGGCTACCACTTCTTCCGTGTGAATCTACTTTAGTAAGTAGTCTTTCGTGGGGAACGGTATCAAAAGCTTTTGCAAAGTCTACATATATTAAATCTATGTTGTTTCTTTTGTCATAATTCGAGATGACTGTGTTGTAGAATTCGAGTAAGCCACACAAGAATATTTCCGTCTGAATCCATGCTTGCTATCAATTATCAAACGGTTACTTTCTAAATGATGTTCGATAGCATCTCTGATGATAGTTTCCATAATTTTTCCTACGGTTAAAATCAGTCTTATAGGACTGTTGTTATTTGGTTTCTTTTTGTCACCTTTTTTGAATATGGAAGTAACGTTAGGTAGCTTCCCTTCTCTTGGGACATCTCCAGATATGATGAATTTCTTGAAAATAATTTCTAATGGAACAACAATCTCATTTTTTATTTCCTTTAAGATTCTTAGATGCCAACCGTCAGGCCCTGGTGTTTTATTAACTTTTAATACATTTTTCAATTTTTTCTTTTACATTTACCGTAGTAAGTTCACTCTAGACTTTTCACAGGTTTCGGTTTGGAGTTCACGAGGTGTTCTGCTTATGAATACTGAGCTAAAGTAGTTGTTTAAGATATTACACATTACTTTATTTGAATATTAAAGTTCATCGTCAGCAGATAATAGTGGGCCAATGTGATTCCTAATAGCATATTTATTTCTAATGCAACTATAGAATTCTTTGGAATTCTTTTTGGATTTATCTGTGATATTCATTTCGTATTATCGTTTTCGTTCTTTTATTGTCTTTTTTAAGTCCCTCTGTATTGTTACATAACTTTGATAGTCATTAGGTACGTCCAAACACTTGTGTTTCTTATAAGCCTGTTTCTTTTTAGCAATACTATTTTTCTGTTTCTTTGTCAAGACCTTTTGGACGAGCCTGATTTGGGGGGGGGGGGTCTGTCCTTAAAAGGGATGTAAGTATAAATCATCTTAGTAATCGTAATTTGAAATATTTCCCACATCTGATCTACAGGTCTTTCACTTAATTTTGCGTCCCAATCTGTAAGCTGAAGCTCCTAACGTAGTCCTATAAACTGAGCTTTACTGAAACCGGGTATTTTAGAAATACAAGTATTTATTCTATTTTTTTTTAGCAGATTGAATCTAAGTTGTGATCACTAGATGCAATAGTTTCACCAGCTTCTACATCAGTTATCATACTTTTGCGATTAGGGATCAATAGACCGAGTAAATTTCTATGTCTCGTGGGCTCTTTTACATTCTGAACTAAGTACTTTTCACAAAGAAAATCTATCAAGCGACTACCTATATGGTCAAGTTCAAGGACCATCCAGTCAATGTCAGTAAAATTAAAATCACCCATTATCAATAAGTCCTGGTTGCAGAAACAAGACAGTTCTTGAAACAACAGCTTGTCGTCTGCTAATGCTAATGTTTTTTGCCTATATATTACACTTACATTATTTTTTTGTCCATTTGTTTGAGTTAATTCTACCTACAGCCTATATGCATCCTGTTTCACTTTCTCTAAAACATAGGAATGACATTACTTTTAACGTACAACAGAACACCCTACCTTTCCTGTGGCTTCTATCCTGATGAAAGTGTTTAATTCCTGCAATATTAAATTCGGCTTCAAGCTCTCCAGCATTGAACTATGTCTCGGTTATTCCTATCATATCGAGATTTTAATTTTTGACATACGCCTAGATTTCTTGGAATTTGTTCCTAATACTATGAACATTAAAGTACATGTTTTTAAGAAACTCGTGATTATTTCTTTTTGACTCATTTTGAGTTTCAACATGATGTCTTACAATATAATTTTGTTCTTTATTGACACCTTGCTCTATATTGACATTTGGTCTTTCATTGACATTCAATGCCTCATGGACATTTACCCCATCACGGATATCTGGTCCTTCACGGTCATCCGATCTCTCATGTACAACTTGCCCCCCTCCGTCACTGCGTACCACACCGGCCACCCGTCGTTCATTGACACTCTTTCCGGCATCACTTCCTAAATTGATATGTTACCCTCCACTGACATAACCTACCGTGATATTTTGTCCTCCATTATCATTAAATTCTATCGCGATATTTTGTCCTTCATCGACATTACACACAATGTAATATTTTGCCCTCTACCGACATTATATCCTGAAATGGTATTTTGTCCTACACTGACATATTGCTACGTCCTACTCTGTTTTCCCCAATACACTATTTCCCCTTCCCTTTTAGTTTCTACCCCCAAAAAGGAACTATTTCATAACAAACTCCCACTGACATTATATCCTACCGTTGTATTTTGTCCTCCACTATCATTACATTCCATCGTAATATTTTGTCCTTGGTCAACATTACATCCTAATGTAATATGTTGCCCTCTACCGATATTATATCCTAAAGTGATATTTTGTCCTACACGGACATATTGTTCTACATTATTGCTACGCCTTACTCTGTTTTCCCCAATACACTCTATTTCCCCTTCTCTTTGAGTTTCTACCCCCAAAAAAGAACTAGTTCATTACAAACTCCCACAATGAGGTTTGTAATAACATCTTTGCCTCTGCGAGTAAGGTGGAGTCCATCAGAAGCATAAAGGTCATGACACCTGGAAAAGAGATATCAAGGATCAAGAAAGCGGTGTCCCAATTGCGTGCACAGCTGTGATATCCTCTTATTGATCACTATGGCTCTACTGTTCCAAAAGGAGCCAGTGTAGATCCTTAGAAGGACCCCACAGACTACATGACGCCTCCCACGCTCCTTCATCTCCTGAAGGAGGACCTCGTAATTCCGAACAAGTTCCCCTGGTCTCACCCTACCCACAACGTTACTTCCCGTATGAACAATCGTAACCGTATTCGTCAGCATTTGCTCCCTGATGGTCTGGGTACAATCGGGAATCCCACGGCCCGGTTGACATGCAAGCTTGCAACGTCGTTTGGTCTTCCACTGCAGGATGTCGTCATAGCTTTGCACCATGGAGTCCCCCACCACCAAGAACTCCTGATTTTCAGCCACCTCATCTTCCAGCACAGCAAAACGATTGGCTAGAGCTAGCAGTTGCTCCGCAGGGCATCCGCTTACCGAACGCAGGCTAGACAAACGGGACCCCATGGAGTGCCACTCGCTCACGGCAGTGGCAGAAGTAGAAGAGGTTGTAGGGATGATTCACTCTTCTTACAGAGCGCACTCTTGAGGAGAAGAATTTCCTTCTCACACATTCTGAGACAACACAACCTTCACAAGCTATTTTGCTCCTTCGGCAATACAAACGGCCAAGAGAAAATATGAATTAACAAAAGAAACAAAAGCGGTCACTAAATAAACTAAATGCACGAAGCTTACTCTGCTTCCCTTATACTATTACTCCTACCTTTGGAGTACAGTAACAGACTACTATTTTGATTCTAAATTACTAGAACACTACACTTTATCTTATACCTGTAACTGTATAACGCTATATGCACACAATTACAAAAACAACACAATCACTTGTCATTATTCGAAGATACAAACTTCACAGGAAGTAATAAACTTAAGAGCTATTCGCTAGCTAGTGTCTCGGCAGAAAACAAGTTCACTGGGTGAGGTCTCGGACAGACTGAGTTCACTAAGTGAGATCTCGGAGCAAATTGAACTGAGGTCTCGGAGAGCAGATTAAGCTGAGGTCTCGGAGCAGTAGGTTGAACTGAGGTCTCTCTTTCTCTATCTATCTAGCTCTTTCTATCTCTGTTTGCCTGTCTGCTTGACTGCCTGGCTCCCTATCTGTCTGCCTATCTTTCCCTGCCTGCCTGTTTGTCTGTCTGTCTGTCTCCCTCTGCGTGTGTATATACATACATACATATATACATGCATATATACATACGTACATGCATACATACATACATGCATGGGCGCAAAGGTACTCTACAATAACAACAAGAAAGGAGGAAGACTGTTCTTGGAGGCGTGGGCCATTAACGAAAACAGCATAAATAGGTCCATAACACTCAACCCCCATATATGTAGGTGAAATAGAGAGGTGGAAAAATATCACGAACGACGGCGGGGGGCAAATCCCCCCCCCCCTCTCTACCACCGCGCGCGCTAACCCGGCGCAGGTTGCCGCGTCCCCCCTGTGGACGGTGTCGCTCGTATATTTACACCACGTGATTTCTGTATTCCATTGTATTCCCTGAGGACGGATCCCGGATAGGACTCGAAACGTCGGGAATAGATTACCTACTTCTGAGTCTGGTGTTTCCTACGTTTCCACCATACATCCATCCATCCATCCATCCATTCATCCATCCATCCATCCATCCATACATACATACATACATACATACATACATAAATACATACATACATACATACATACATACATACATACATACATACATACATACATACATACATACATACATACATACATACATACATACATAAATTCATACATACATACATACATACATACATGCATACATACACACATACATACATACATACATACATACATACATACATACATACATACATACATACATACATACATACATACATACATACATACATACATACATACATACATACATACATACATACATACATACATACATACATACATACATACATACATACATACATACATACATACATACATACTACATACACCAAAATACCCTTTTACGCTTATAAAGGACTATACCCAACCAAGACAAACACCCTCTTCACTCATTCCACACCCATATAACACACATTTGTTGTTTGTTTCTCTCTCTCTCTGTCTCTCTCTCTCTCTCTCTCTCTCTCTCTCTCTCTCTCTCTCTCTCTCTCTCTCTCTCTCTCTGTGCGTGCGTGCGTGTGTGTGTGTGTGTGTGTATTTGGGTGCGTACGCTTGTATTTGTTTTTGAGTTTTTTTGTTTTACTATCAAGTATTTACCTAATTTTTGCATTAGAGAAAGGAGTAACGGTTGTGAGGTACTATCTGTTATTTTCCTATTATCATACTAATGTATTTCCCATTATAAGGTTGTGTATACTTGATACAGTATAAGTGGGAGATTGTTTCTCATTATAAGAGTTTACATGTCTTTCATTATAAGTTGTGTACTTCATATTATAAGGGTTCTGTACTCGTCTTTATAAGGAATGTGTATTCATCACAAAAGAAGTGTATATTGTCCATTAAATTTTTATTATTACGGTCGTCATCACGGTGCTGTATGTTTTTAATAATATTGGACAATACCTTCAAAAAATCTGCAGAGTAATTGCATCGCAGCAACACAAATGACGATGTAGTCTTTTCCTTTTCTTTTATTTATTAATTTATTTATGTATTTGTTTATTTATTAATTTGTTTATTCTAGATTTTAGAAACGAGTTTGATACATTCCTCCTTACTTCCTTCTTGGGAGAATAAAGACCTGTAATATACTGGGAAATGGTTGTTGTTGGTCGTGTGGGGCAAGGCACCGTCGAGTTGAATTGAGAAGCAAAATGGATAAGGTTCCTTGTCCGAGCTTGAAAGTCAGCGCGGGAGGATTGTAAGGATATATTGTCATCTTTGGGACTAGACAAAGGCATCCATGCTAATTTACCTCGTAGAGCGAGAAAGGGTAAAGATATAAATATATGGAAGTGGTACCATAATATAGTGGTTAAGATTGTTTTACTAAATCCACTTAACATTGTAGTGTGCATCTCTGGGACTCGACAAAGGCATCCATGCTTAGTTACCTCGTAGAGCGAGAACGGCTAAAGATATAAATGTAGAGAAGTGGCACCATGATATAGTGGTTAAGATTGTTTTACTAAATCCACTAAACATTGTAGTGTGCTGTGTTTTGTATTGGCTACGTGAGCTAAGTAAATCTAACTGAGTGCGCATCTCAACAGTAAAAGAATTGGTGTCTGAACCTCCAGTTGCGCGAGCAGAAATAGGCAAGATAAGATAAACGAGTAGAAAATAAAGAAAAAGAAAAGAAAAGAAAAAATAATTAATAAATGAACAAGTGAATAAGTATAGATAAAATGAGAACGTGGTAAGTCGAACTACAAAGAATACTGTATTTATATCAATAAAATGCAGACACAATTTTTTTAACATTACTTCTATATATTTTCAAACTATTAACCTCTTAGGTACCGCGGGGTAGAAAACCATCCAACAGGAGTCAGAATATTGGCAAAAGAATCATCCTGTAAAGAAGGCTTAGTTTCAGACCTTTTTGCATCTTCAACCTATTCCGCGATAAGGCTGAATAGCAATAAAGACTAAGAATAAAACTATACCATAGCAAATTCTACCTTAACTACATGTGTTATTACAACACACAAAACATTCCGCGATAAGGCTGAATAGCAATAAAGACTAAGAATAAAACTATACCATAGCAAATTCTACCTTAACTACATGTGTTATTACAACACACAAATTATTAACACTAATTACCTGCTTCCTAATAGTCTGATAGTGCTACACATTTTATTTCTTCAGCGAAGAGAAAGCTAGATATACAGTAATTGCATAATCTAGAATGGGGTTTGTTATCATGTACAGGTAAATGTATTTCTCCTCCGCCACCACATTAGGTAGTAAACATATAAGAGAATTCCATTTGTTTTGTCTAGATATGATTTATCATTGTACTGCTAAGTTTAGAAAGAGATTGTATCTTTAACCTCGTCAGCTTAGGTCCCTCTCATCATTTTGTGTTTTTATTTTCAAACTGAGGAAGCTCGCTAGCTGAGCGGGTTAGGGCGTCGTTACTTGCGGAGAAGGTCGAGATGAGGGCGGTTCGAATCCTGCCACCAGTGAAGTTGACCTATGGGCATGCTTCATTAAATTCCACGCTACAAAGCCCTCTGTGAGGTGCACCGTCCTAGCCTCCCGATAGGGGGGAGTGTGTGACGTTAAACCATATCATCATAAACCATATCATTTTCAGACTGATAAGAAATCAAATCTAATGAGAAAGGTGTGGTGGTGGTGTTTTTATGGACTGTAGTTAACCAACTCTTCTATCCTGAGAAGTGTGGTGACTAAATATTCAACGTTCTAGATTTTTCATCATTCAAGAATGTTTCTAATATACTTAGCATGCAGGAGAATGGATACAAGTTAGTAGTTACCTTGAGTTACTCCATTAAGTCCGCTTCTTCGGAATACACTCTTCCTCTCCCCATTCTCCTCCCCTTTCCATTCTTCAGATTCCCACTCCATTTAACTGCTGAGGCTCAACATCTGTTTCATCACTCTCTCTCTCTCCCCCTCTCTCTCTCTTTCTCTCTCTCGTACTCGCTCTCACTCTGTCCCTTTGTTTTTCTGTATATCTGTCTGTCTATCTATATCTGTCTATCTCTGTCTTTATATTTATCATTCTGTCTGCCCGTCTGTCTCTATATCTATACTGTATACATTTCTCCCCCTGTATGTTTGTGCACAAATTTGGCTGTGAGCGCGTGTGTAAGGGAAAGTGTGTATGTGTGCAAGTGTGTGAGTCTCTATTCACAAATATGATTTCTGTTTAAGCACCTATTTACAATTTATGCGTTGTTCGCATTCTGGATAGATACACGCGTCAGTACAAACTTTTGTATCTCCCTCTCTGTGTTTGCATGAGATTGGTTTCCACATATTTATGGACATGGAACTTCTTCTGTTTAGAGTTTGTTCCAGATGGGTGTGGGAACGGGCTTTTGGGTAGTCGGGGCGAAGATATTATGTCAGTAAAGAAGGAGACTTAAGGTCTTGGAGTTGAAGCTAATACGCGAATGAAGAAGACTTAAGGTCCGCGTTCTTATCTCTGTATTGGAGGCGTGCAGTAGGAGTCTCGTCCGCAGGGAGAGGTGGTGACCGGACGATAGTGCGTGAAGACCATCTTTGCAATTATCAGCCGCGTTCATCGGCAAAAGCCATTCCCTTGTTGCAGCTGCGGCGCCTTGGTTTGTTAAACCTTAGTTTGTTAATCCTTTTCCATTTACACACCTTATCTTTAAGGTTTTTTCTTACAACATCAGGTCTGGCGACCCCGCGCATAGGTGTCGTGTTTCTAGGGATTAAGGACTTTTCTTGGAAAACCTGGTGGCAATTAGAAAGCTGGTAACACACGCCACCCAAACCGGTAGATATCGTAGTTGACACCCCGAGACCAGTAGAAGAATCAAGCGCAAGCCTATGGGGCTGCGGGTTAGGGAAGGTGGAGGCAGGAGGTAAGAATTTGCATCTTGGAAAAGAATGGAACTAATTTGGACAGAATTTTGTGTTTGGTGTGTACGAGTATTGGTATAAGAAAAAAAAAAAACGCGATGAGCTCAAGACAAGAAGAGAGACTGAGCTTTGTCCGAGGCCACATATTGTGTTTCAAATTCAGGTCCAAAACGTCACAGTAGTACATTTAGAGGTCCTTTGTTCACCTCAGTACGGCGATATATACATATCCCTGGCTGTTCAATCTTTACATGGATGGGGTGGTGCGAGAGGTGAAAGCAAGGGTAGTGGGTCAGGGGTTGGAGATGATTAAAGAAAATAGAGAAAAGTGGGAGGTGAGCCAGTTGTTGTTTGCTGACGACACTGCGCTTGTAGCAGGATCAGAAGAGGGATTGAGGAAGTTAGTGATAGAGTTTGAGAAGGTATGTGAAAGAAGGAAGCTGAAGATAAATGTGGGCAAAAGTAAGGTGATGAGATGTACAAGGGGAAAGAGTGACAGTAGGCTGGAAGTGAGCATTAAGTGTGAGAAACTGGAGGAAGTGGATAGTTTCAGATACTTGGGTGCGAATGTGGCAGGAAAGGGAGGAGTGGGGGTGGAGGTAGAATGTAGATTGAGAGAAGCGAGTAAATGCCTTGGTGGTTTAAAAAGTGTAATGAGAAATAAACATCTGGGAATGGATGCTAAGAGGAGGTTATATGAAGGAGTGATTGTGCCAACAGCAATGTACGGGGGCAGAAACATGGAACATGAGAGAGGATTATAGAAGGAGTTTGAATGTGTTTGAGATGAAATGTCTGAGAAGTATGATAGGGGTTACTAGGCTAGATAGAGTGAGAAATGAGGAGGTGAGGAGGAAAACAGGGATGGAAAGGGAG
This sequence comes from Oratosquilla oratoria, assembly GCF_046742065.1. NCBI lineage: Eukaryota > Metazoa > Arthropoda > Malacostraca > Stomatopoda > Squillidae > Oratosquilla > Oratosquilla oratoria. The sequence continues at coordinate 16,525,999 of NC_134796.1, forward strand.
ATGGGAGATAGGGTTGGTGAAAGAGCATTAGGATGGTTTGGACACATGGAAAGAATGAGTGAAGAAAGATTGGTAAAAGAAGTGTGGAAGGCGGAGGTGGAAGGAGTGAATATGAGGGGGCGTCCTAGGATGAGATGGATGGATGGGGTGAAAAGGGGCTTTACAAAAGAGAGGAATGTCTGTAGAGGAAGGACGGGAGAGGACAGAAGATAGGGGTGAATGGAGAAGGGTTGTGTATAGATGAGGCTGTGATGCATGAGGGGGAGTGGGTGGGGATGGGGGGTGAGGAAGTATGTATGAGAAAAAAATTGACGCAGCCCGAAGGGATTTCTCCCCGTCTTCTCCTTTCCTGCATGAGGGGACGGAGAGGGGGGGTCGCCGAATTTATGAAGCGGCCTTGCTTTGGATGTGCTGTGTCTTGCGACACTACTTCTGACCCAGGGCAGTGGACAGGATGCAGGGATGACCCGTCATCCAGGAGGTGCCAAGATAGGGGCGAGGGAGGAAGGTGGAGGGGAGAGGAATATACGGGAAATGAAATGGGTGGGAGTGATTTCTATGCCTTTTTCTTTTTGGCTACCCTCGTATAAAGGGGAAAAAGCCTTTGGTATATATATATATATATATATATATATATATATATATATATATATATATATATATATATATATATGCAGGAAAAACACTGGGAGCGTGTGTTCTTGAAAATGCAAGGTTGACCACGAAGAAAAACTATTAAAGCAGAGCACTTTCGTGTATTCACATCTTCAGTGTAAATAATACATAGTGAAAGATACAAAGGTGCAGAATATATAGGTGGGAAACAAAGGGAACGTGGAGACATCCTGGTGAGATAGGAGAGGTAGTACCCATGGACTAACTGTCCGTCCGCGTTTATAGTGGGTGCGAAAATACCCTACATGTTTACAATTTATACATTTTATAAATTTTTCTTAAATAAAGTTGTTAAGTTTATATTATTATAATTTTTCTTACACCATTTATTATTCGTAAGAAAAAATATAATAATATAAACTTAACAACTTTATTATATATATACATATATATATATATATATATATATATATATAATATATATATATATATAAATATATATATATATATTATATACATATATATGTACACATACATACATACGTACACACACACATGTATATATATACATATATATATATATATATATATATATATTATATACATATACATGCATATATATATATATATATATATATATATATATATATATATATATTATTATTATTACGACCCGCTTGATGAAAAATCCTGTGGTGCTATAGCTAGTAGTGTTTTTCATGTTAAAACTTGTAGAGCCGGCTTGGGCATTCGCGCACTTGTTCCTCTCCTACAAATTCCGACTTGCTAAGCTCTTGCCCTTCTTGTAGAGCTATATAAAGTGTGACTTTCGCTCTCGCTCTTGCTCTGACTACATCTATACTCACGGGCTAACCCCCCCTTCCCCCCTCTCCCTCCTGTCTCCAAGACATTGTTGCTGCCTATTGGCGTTTTCAGCCTCAATGCTGTTATTAATTAGTAAGCACTAGTTCCTACTATCAGCAGTGAATATTATCATCCCAGGATCTCTCAAGTGTGATTTAGTTTAGGATGTACTAGTTAGGGAAATTATGATTTACCTTAGGACGTTTTAGTTAGGGAAAGTGTGATTTAGGTTAGGATGTACTAGTTAGGGAAAGTAATATTTAGCTTAGGATGTATTAGTTAGGGAAAGTGACATATAGCATCGGATTTATGTTTACATCCATTAGGAAAATTACGGAGTTTAAATGTGTTATTGCTGCATTCGAAAGAAGATATACGAGATTGCCCTATTTATCTTACCTTACTTATAAAAAATGTTATTTCACTTTTGGTTACCAGTCTTTCAAGAAACCAGTCTCTTGCAATATATTTATCTATCTTATCCATGAAGAAAGAACTCGCCCAAACCAGTCAATTTTCTTTTCACTTGCATATTTTATGTATCATGCGGTGTTGCTAGTATACCCTAGACCCACCAAACCATCCCTCCACACACAAACACACACACACACAAATAAACACACACATAGACACAGACAGACAGACAGACAGACAGACAGACAGACAGACAGACAGACAGACAGACAGACAGACAGACAGACAGACAGACAGGCAGACAGACACACACACACACACACACACACACACACACACACACACACACACACACACACACACACACACACACACACACACACACACACACACACACACACACACACACACACACACACACACACACACACACACACACACACACACACACACACACACTAAAGTGGGATAAAAGAAAGTTTGATAAAGGAAAAACAAGAGAACACGTAAAGAAACTTAAAAACGATAGTTACAGAAAAGATCTGAATAAGAATAGCTTTCCACACAGAGTGGTAGATATCTGGGACAAATGGAATGAGGAAACAGCGAGTGCAAAAACTATACAAGAATCTAAGAAAAATGGATGCTGAAAGATACAAAAGCGGCTCACAACGAGCATAGCTCTCTTCGCGTAAAATACAAATAGGTACACACACACACACACACAGACACACACACACACACACACACACACACACACACACACACACACACACACACACACACACACACACACACACACACACACACACACACACACACACACATACACACACACACACACACACACACACACACACACACACACACACACACACACACACACACACACACACACACACACACACACACACACACACACACACACACACATATATATATATATATATATATAAATATATATATATGTAATATATATATGCATATATATACATATATATATATATATGTGTATATACATATATATATATATCTTTTTTTTGTGACAGTTGCATGCAGGATTCGAACCCGCTGTACTCGGCCATCCGTAAATTACCTTCCCAGTTATGGTTTGATGTCGCTGCTATTAGCGAATTACTCTCATATATACATATATATATATATACATATATATATATGTATATATATACAAATACATATACATATACATATACATATATATGTTTACATATATGCGTGTGCGTGTGTATTCATAATTCTCACATCTCACTTAACCTATTCATAAAGCTGACGTTGAATATATAATGGTTGATATAATTTCTGTGTTTG
>NC_134796.1:16534220-16536720 GCF_046742065.1 Oratosquilla oratoria
CTATCTCTATCTCTATCTCTATTTCTATCTTTACCTCTATCTCTATTTCTATCTTTATTTCTATCTCTATCTCTTTCTCTATATCTCTATCTCTATCTTTATCTCAATCTCTATCTCTATCTCTATCTCGATCTCGATCTCGACCTCTATCTCTATCTCCATCTCCATCTCTATCTCGACCTCTATCTCGATCTTTACCTCAATGTCGATCTCCATCTCCATCTCTATCTCTATATCTATCTCTATCTCTATCTCTATCTCTATCTCTATCTCTATCTCTATCTCTATCTCGATCTCGATCTCTATTTCTATCTGTGAGTGCCGATTGCACTATGTATAAGAATATCTTGATGTATGATATTATACAGGTAAATTATGATATGTACTAAGGTTAATGACGAATCAAGACTTGTGACATTTGATCTGTGTTAAGTACCAATTATATAATGTTCGAATGTATTGACAAATTATGATATGTACTAAGTTTAATTACGAATCACGGCTTGTGACATTTGATGTATGTTGAGTACAGATTGCACAATGTCTGGGTGTAATATGAAAATATATGAGAAGATATCGATGACATGTTCGAGAAATAATTGAACTTAGTGGCAACTACAAGCCCGTGTTGTTACGTAGATAGTTACAATGTATGTAAAATAAAATGGAAAATGTTATTGTCGAAATTGATGTACTGTAGTGATCCATTATATATATAATAAAATAAAATAAGATTAAAGAAACTCTAGGAAAAAGGAGAATGTTGAGTGGAACATGACTCGTATATTTATTTACGATCCCTTAGATGTATTCCTCCGCCAAGTAGGGCGCGTTCTCCTCATTAGGATTGTAATCAGTAATGTTCTTTCTGTGTGTAGTTGTCGAGGTGATAGCATCTCCGTGAGTGCCATTGCAGTCATTATTGGTAAGCATTGAAAAAGTAAATTGTTATGTAATGTCATTGGTCGAAATAATATGTAATAGTTAGTGGAGAAGTTATGTTAATTAGTAATCTATTTGGCTTCTCAGGATGGCAAAGGATCACGAAGATATGTAATGATGAATGTTGTGGAGGCGGGTTACAGAATCATGGTAGGAATTATGACTTGAGTTCAATGATTGTTATTGACAAATAGTGTGCTTAATGTTGAGAGATTAATTGTGAATGCAAATTACAATGTAATACAATTTGCAGAAACCACACCGTCTGTATAAGATCAAGATCGAAGGGCAACAATAAAGAAGTTTGACGTGTGCGTTAGGATTGTTTCCCATTCCTCTGTACCTCATGCCCCTCCACCTTCGGAGACGCCAGTGACACTATCTCTAGTTCAACTTCAATCTCTACCTCGATCTCTATCACGATTTGCCTCGATCTCTGTCTCGGTATCTGTCTCGGTCTCTGTCTCGGTCTCTATCTCTAATTCTATCTCCATGTCTAATTCTACAGTATCTTCAAATCCAATTCTAATTATCTCTGTCTCTATCTCTATCTCTATCTCTATCTATCTCTATCTCTGTCTCTCCCTAACTATTTCTATTTCTATCTCTATCTCTATCTCTTCCTTTATCTCTATGTCTATCTCGATCTCGATCTCCATCTCCATCTCCATCTCTACCTCGATCTCGATCTATATCTCGATCTCTATCTCTATCTCTATCTCCATCTCCATCTCCATCTCCATCTCTATCTCTACCTCTATCTCGATCTCTATCTCTATATCTATCTCTCTCTCTACCTCTATCTCTATCTCTGTTTCTACCTCTACCTCTATCTCTATCTCTATCTCTATCTCTATCTCTATCTTTATCTTTACATATATCTCTATCTCTATCTCTATCTCTATCTCTATCTCTATCTCTATCTCTATCTCGATCTCTATCTCGATCTCTATCTTCATCTCTATCTCGATATCTATCTCGATCTCTATCTCGATCTCTACCTCGATCTCTATTTTGATCTCGATCTCTATCTCTATCTCCATCACGATCGTTATCTCGATTTCGATTTCGATCTCTATCTCTATCTCCATCTCGATCTCTATGTCGATCTCTAAATCGATATCTATTTCTATCTCTATCTCTATCTCGACCTCGATCTCGATCTCGTTCTCGATCTAGATTGAGATCTAGATCTCGATCTCTATTTCGATCTTGATCTCGATTTCGATCTCTATCGATCTCTATCTCGATTTCCACCTCTATTTCGATCTCTATCTCTATATCGATCTATATCTCGATCTCTATCTCAATATTGGTCTCGATCTCTACCTCGATCTCGATCTCGTTCTCGATCTAGATCGAGATCTAGATCTTGATCTCTATTTCGATCTTGATCTCGATTTCGATCTCTATCTCGATCTCTATCTCGATTTCCACCTCTATTTTGATCTCTATCTCTATATCGATCTATATCTCGATCTCTATCTCAATATCGGTCTCGATCTCGATCTCTATCTCGATCTCGATCTCGATCTTGGTCTCGATCTCTGTCTCGATC
>NC_134796.1:16551720-16566720 GCF_046742065.1 Oratosquilla oratoria
ACTATCGAAGTTTGGTTTCCACCTGAAGTCCGAAGAGGGCAAAGCTGTAGGATCAGTTTGCAATAATGCTATCCATAGGCATGCTTGGTAATGGGCTCTCTTGACATGCAAAGTAAATGCTCTTGAGCTGGGTGGAAGGGTTGCGAGTTTGAATTTTTGAGATTTGCCTCTGGCCATTTTGTGTTGTCACACGCCATAGCGAACCTCCGACATGGTGCCAGTTTCCTTGCTGCCATAATACTTCGCAATAAATACAACAGCTTGTGTTTCCCAATCTTCCTCATACTGTTCATTGTCTTCAAGCAAAAGAGTATGGTGTCCTTGTTTGAGGATTTTTAACGCTTTGACTTTTCCAATTTCATACAGTGTACTGACGGTATCACAACCAGTCAGGGCGTGGAGAGAAATTAAATGCTTGGCTATTTCTGCGTGCTTGTTGACTGTCGCGCTAATATTTATAGTATTTCTCGTGGGACATGTTGGAACAAGGAGAATTTTGCAACGGAGACCTTTAGATGCAACAAAGTGGACCAACAGGACAAAAACATCCGTATCATCACAAATTACATGGATCGTTTTCTGAGTTTGTCTGGCAATGTGGACTACATGGTTGGTAATAATGACATCTGATACTTTCCTTTCTAAATGGAATATGATAAAGGATCTGAGGCGATGATGACCAGTTCCTTGTCAGAGGCAAGCTGTTGAAAACGATCCACCAATACATCACAAAGCAAGTTAATGATTTGTACCTTGTTGTCCACAATAGACAACGATGCAGCTTGGGATGGCACTGGCGAGTTCAACGTAAGATGGAATTGATCATTTTCTCTAGTGGAAGACCGTCGACTTCTTGTGTAACCTTTTGGACTGTATAGATAGTATCTGTCGAGCACCAAATATGCATAATTTTGGATTAGTTTTTTTTTCTCAAGAATGTTTCCACTGCTGCAAGAAGATCAACAGTTCTTCGAGGACTCGGCCATTGAATAATTCAAAGGATGGCACAAGCATCAAACACAACAATCTCTGGGTATGGTGTTGTTCAAGAGGACTGTTCAACACTCAAAAAAAAAAAAAAAATGAATTTTGACTATGATAAAGCTGGTCGGAGGTTACCGTCATCCGTAAAAAGGGAAGTTGGAATCTGTGAAGGTTCATAGTCTAACAGTTCCCTCATATTGAAGTCTTCGGTATCCATGAGACCAATGGTCACAGTGAAGATAATTTCTTTGTCAAAAGGTGGATCAGAGCGTCTAGAAAGTAGAGTCTGCATCCGTTTGGTTGCCATTGTAGCTACAGGACAGCTAATTGGTTCATGGAATTCGTCTGGCAGCTTTGCTTAGTACTCTTCCATAGACTGTTTCCCCAGTGCCAAGGTTTGGTCAACATTGGCCGTCGAAGAAGCAAGTTTTCCTGTGACAACGTCGACGAGTTCTTTGGGGGTGACCAGTTGGATCAAGAGGATCGATATAGTGCTCCAACTCTGTTTTAGGTTTTGTCTGTCATTGGCATCTGATAGAATCCGTGCTCGGGACTCTTCTTTGTGGTAAACTGAGGGTTGTTGGATGTTGTCTCCCATGGCATTAATGTCACGAACAAACATAATGCAGTTGTGGAGACTGAGTGCCCATCTCTTTGTGGCATTGTTATTCAGTGTGAGTCCTGTCAATCCCCCCTGGCTGTATCCAAACCGCATGAACGTGGTTTCAATGTACATGTCACTCCATGTAGTGTTTGGTGCACCAGGTGTGTGTCTCATTGTATGTTGGCCTCTGAGAAACATTTCTGGTATTTCGTATGGTAGTGCTTCCATGGAGCGAAGATAGTACATGCCGTACCTGGCATAATGACCAGAGGGGAATAATGAAATAAAATAAGATAAAATAGAATAGAATAGAATAAAATAGAATAAAATAAAATAAGATAGAATAAATTAAAATAAGATAAAATAGAATAAAATAAAATAAAATAAAATAAAATAAAATAAAATAAAATAAAATAAAATAAAATGAAATAAAGTAAAATAAAGTGAAATAAGATAGAATGAAATAAAATAGAATAAAATGAATTGAAATAGAATAAAGTAAAATAAATAAAATAAAATAAAATGAATTAAATATACGAATAAATAGATAAATAAATAAGAAAACAAATAAATAAATAAATAAGGCAGCATTTGGGATAGCGCCCAGAGATGAAGAGACCAATCAGATTCTTGCTCTGCACGCGTGAAGCCCATCATGGGGAGTACTGGCTGGATGAAGCAGTCCAGCCATAATTTAGCAGTTTTACTTTTTTTCTGACAAATCCGCCATCGAAGTCTCGAAATCTTCAAACGAATTTATTTCTCTGATGTGTTTCCGGAAAAAGTTCTCCGCAAGTAGTCTGAATGCTCTCACATATTGTGGGTATCTCTGTCCAGACAGCATTTTCTCCACTCCACCAAAGATTGACCTCAGGATCTGATAGACCGGAATCTATCATCAGTTTGCCAATTGACCCACAGAAACTCATGATTGTGTGGAAACCTCCTAAGTGGGGATACATGTTTCCAAACAACTCTGGAGATAACTATATGTTGTCGAGGATGATCTTGTACAAGTGATGGTTGTGAGATAAAAGACGACCAACTAGTTTCCAGTAGAATGGATAATCTTGGAACTACCTCTATACTGAATATGAACAATTCAATAAGTTTTGGGTTCACACTTTATTTTTTATTAAAATTGGGTTCCTTGACCTCAAAAACCCTAGTATTGATGCATCATATTATAAAAGAGGCCAGAAAATAAATAAATGAGGGACCCCCACCCACACCCACACCACCGCCAACAAACGATCTGCGGACCGGACTTCGAACACGAGCAAATCCTATTCTCCAGTCCTCAAGTCGTTCAGGCACGACGAGAACTCCCAACCCACGGCTTCCGATAACTCCCCATCTCACCCTCACCCTCTCCCTCTCCCCCGCAGCTCACCTCCCCGTCCCCTAGTTACCAATACCTCCCCTGCTTTCGCCCCCAGAACTGCTTATGTTAAACTCATCTTCCGTGAGAACCCGACCGTGGATATGAAACTTCGCTGGCTTGCTGAAATTACCAAGTCATTCAGACTTGATCCGGAATTAGCTGAGGTGAAAATGTCTGCTGTCACCTCACGGTATGTGTATATTTCACGCAGATGTACTGAGATTATTGAGAGTGCCACGAAGGGTAATTTCCTATCCTTAAAGCTCGATGTTCAAGACTCGATCGAAAGACCACGTAAATTTTCCATGTATCTCGTCACCCGTTATTCTGTTGTCATTGACCCGTCTCAAGCGAAAGATCTTCCGGGTGTATAGAGCGCGCGCCGCTTCTACCAACACGGGGCACCCGTCGATCGCCTAGTCATCATCTGGAGCCTCCCCAAACCACCGCCTACATAATATTATTTCAGCTTTCTTCCTTGCCTACCACCGTCTGAGTTCCGAAGGATGAAAGATGAACAGCCATGGTGCTTCAAATGTTGGGGTATCGGTCATGTATCTCGGTATTATACTTCTTCCATTGACAAGCACCTGCCCACGCCGCACCCCCTCTCAGGCCACCAACACTGATGGGGCTTCTGCAACCGACCAGTTCCCCACTTCCCAATCCACCCATGTGGAAATGTCCTCGCTGTCACGAACCCTGAGTGAATATATGGCATGGTTGTACGAAACGCGCTCAGGTGGCCACCTCACAGACTCACCGCAAATAATTGCCCTTCGCGAGGCCGTTGCCAACCTAACGGCACGTTGCACAGCAATTACAACGCGTTTTGACGCAATTAAAAATAATATCAATAACCTCGCCACACAACAAGCCTCCACAGAGCGCACCCTAGCCACGCTTGTCGAATCCCACCAAGTTGTCATCACGGCTGTCGCCACCCTCTCTGAGAAACTGGAGGCCCTCACCAACTGGTTCGAAAAATTCAGTAACTAAATACTTACCAAGCCACAACGACACACGCCTCAGAGCAACACCACCTCCACGTTATCGTCTCCTCCAGCCACCAGTAAATCCAAAGTCAGGCTTCGCTAATGAGATGAAATTTCACATCATCACCTAGAATGCTTGTGGCATCAACAGTTATCCGAAAATTTCTTCCCTCAAGATCTATGTACGCCGCCATCAATCACAAATTATATTTATCCAAGAAGCTTTTGTTGGCCAACACGATTCTGGGACAGAGGCACCTCCGCTCTCACGGTACGTCTCGTATGTCCATCATGCCAGGAATGGCCTTCTAATTTACAATCACACATCCATCCGCCATCAAATCCTGCGCTGTTCTATCCATGATGACATGACATTTCAACTTTTTGAGATATCCATAGGCAATGGGAAGATTAGAATCTGCAATGTTCACTCTGCTCCAGGAAAAATCAATCTCTCTGCCCTCCCCCCACCCACGTCACACGGTGTGATCTACATGGGGGATTTCAACGCCCGGCACCCTGCCCTAGGAGATGTCTCTCCTTCCCCGAACCGCAGTGGGCTACCTCTCCTCGAGTACATCCACCGCCACTGCCTCACTCACTGGCCCAATGGGGTGCCTCCAGAGGAGGCATGCTCGACCACATCACATCTGGTCTAGCAGCGACACACGTTAAGTGCTTTCCCATACAGACACTCTTCTCTGACCACATAACACTTGGACTACTATACTTCCTACTTAGTGGGCCTTCCCCTCTTCACACCCGCCTCCGCATCTCCATTCCCCCGAAGTACTGCCCCAACTACGTTTCCCATATCTCTACTCTCCTACCAACATTTGATCTGCAGTCATCTGAGAACCTGTACTCATCCCTCTTTGCTTCAACTCCCGATTTTTACACCCGTTACGTCACAAGGCCACATGTCAAAATATGCCGCGAGGTCCACGTCTGGACGCTGGACCGATGCATCCTACAGGCGGAAAAGAAGGCTGAGAGAGATGGTCTCGTCTTTCAAAGGCAGCCAACACCTACTAATCTCCTACAGTTCCAGACATCCAGAGATGACCTCGTTGCCATGCAGCAGTGTACCCATACCGATTCGCGGAAGAAATATATCGATAGGATCAACCACCAGACCAGCGTTGGCTCCATGTGACACCTGATAAACAAAGTCATCAAGAAAAAGCCATCGAGTGCTCTCCACCACAGCCCAGCCCAATACGCACAGGACTTACTAAATACTTGGTCTGAACAAGCACAGATAAGCAATTTTCCCGCCCCCATTCAAGAGGCACTCTCCACCCACAAGAATATTCGCACCCTGCGTCTAATGGCTGCATTACTACGACGTGCCCATCACTGAGGACGAACTGCGTCGTGCTCTTATCACAAGCAAAACAATAGCTCCCCGGGATGATGGCATCACCTATCAAGGCCTTTGCCTGCTCCTTAAAGTCCCTGACAATCCTCTACTGCAACTCTATAACCTTTGCTTTAGCAAGGGATATATACCTCGCGCCTGGACATATAGTACTATTGTGCCCATCCCCAAACCTACCACAAACAAGTACAGACCCATTTCACTCACCTCTTTTCTGTAAAGTCCTCGAACTTATATTTCTCATCCGACTCATGTTTCGACTACAGGATAAGCTATCACCAGAACTGTATGGTTTCTTACCACAGAGGAGCACACACCACTGCCTGATGGATCTACATGCTCACCTCTCCCCTACCAGTGTGGTAGCGTTTCTTGATCTCAAGAGTGCTTTCGATGTAGCCAACAGGGAGATTATTCTCGATCAGCTCGTAGAATTTGGCGTCCAAGGCAACCTCCTGAGATGGATCCGTGGCTATCTCTCAAACAGAACTTCACGTGTACTATTCCAGGGAACGTGCAGTACCACCAGGGAATTCGAATGTGGTACTCCTCAGGGTGGGGTTTCTAGTCTCTTCCTCTTTAACGTCCTGATGCACCGCCTGTTATCCCTTCTCCCCAACATTCCCGGCACAACTGTCACCTGCCACGCTGACGATATCTGTGTGCACTCCACCTCTGCTACCGACCTACAGCGCCTCCTTCACTCCTTCTACGAGTCGATATCCGCCTGTGGCCTCATCCTTTCCCCAGAAAAGAGTCGAATATTCTCTCCTAGGGGCCCCGAAACGTTGCCAGTGTTCACCGCAGGACACAGTGTCATCTCACCCTGCGCACAGTACCTGTACCTGGGAGCGCCAGTACGCAACACTCCAGCCATACCAGTTAGGCAGCGCATTAATCTCATCATCCAAGATATCGTCCATCGGCTAGAACAGCGCTTTACCCCATTTAAATGGCTCACCAACAATACCGCTGGACTATCCATCCCCTTGGTAAGAACCATCTATGTTGCCTTCATTCGTTCAGTCATAGACTATCTATCCCCAGCCCTTGCACAACTCTCCAAGACCTCCTTGGTGCCCTTAGAAAGATTCCAGAATAGAGTGATGCAATACATTCTTGGATGCCCCACCTCTAGGCTACCAGAGTAGTAAACATGCAGACCGAACTTAATCTTCCTTCAGTTATTGAAAGAATACTTACTAACATCTTCAACGTCAAGTGCCTCCACTTACCCCATCTGGCCCCGCACTATTCCTATGTCTTAAGAGCTTCACTTGACCCCGTCGCACCCCGCCCTTCGTTACATCCCGGCGTCCGCACCCTCGCTAACACAGTGTGCTCGACCCTACTGCGCCTACACATCGCAGTTCCTTTAGCCGAAATTGATCACGGACCGCCTCCGTGGAGGAGTCCACAGCTTCACGTCAGGTTCACACCCACTTCAAAAATAGACCCACCGCTCCTCCTGAAACAATTAGCTCTGGAACACATCACCGCAGTGTCCTCCCACGTCCCTGCCGCGCACCATGTCTAATAAACGGGTCCTTACAGCCAGACGGTAGCGCGGGTTGCGCCATCTACTCACCGGATGTTGAGCCACCTGATGGAGGCTGGGTTGGTCGCAGATTCCCCAACCTGTCCAGCTCGACGCACTGCGAACTGCAGGCACTCCTGCTGGCTGTTAACCCACTCTGTCAGCGGCGACTGAATGGCGTGGTAATGTATGACTTCCAGTCCGCCCTACAAGCCATCTCGTCTTCAGAACCCATACACCGCCTCCTCAATCATCACATTTTACAACAGCTAGTCACAGCTCAAGAACATTCTCTCACCATAAACTTTTTATGGATTCCCTCCCACGTTGGAATCACTGCCAATGAAAAGGCAGATCTCGCCAAAAATGCCTGTAAACTGCCACTGCCCGACGATGCCACACCCTCCCCCCTCTGCTACAAGAAGATCATACACTCTGCCGCTCTTCTAACCACTCTCCACCGCATGAATGCAGAGCGCGCTCAAAGTGTATCAATACAACACTACGACCACTTCCGCCTTTCCCTCCCACGGTATCGCAACCCCGGACTCCTCGTTTGCAGACACAATATTGTGACTGCACGGCTTCGCCTGGGTTACAGGCCGCTGTGGCAAGTCTCTGAGGCGGGAGACGTACCACACTACTCCACCTGCAAGCTATGCGACAGTCCCAATGCCAACAATCTCCACCACTACTGCCTCGAATGTCCCTCAGTAAGAGACCTATTGCCCCAAAGCCAAGACCTAATACATGTATGTCACTTCCTCCCAACGGAAAATAATCTTGACACTGTCCTAATTCGATACCCTTACTTTGGTGGATGCTAAAGCTTACTTCACCTTGATTACCAGTATATTTCCCTTTACAGAATATAATGGAATTGCCTGGTGCGGGCCTTATGGTCTCATGCAGTCTCCCTTTCTCTCTTTTGCTCTTATGTTCTTATTATTGCCGTACAGCTTCACTGTACGTAGTAACGTGACCTGCGCGTCACACACACTATCTATGAATAGAAATTACCTACTGTACTAGGTTTGTCGCTCTATGAGTGTAGTAAATTTATACAAACAAATCTCTCTCTCTCTCTCTCTCTCTCTCTCTCTCTCTCTCTCTCTCCCTCTCTCCCTCCCTCTCTCATTATATCTTCTCTCTCTTCCTCTCATTTTATCTCTCTGTCTTATTCTCTCTCTCTCTCTCTCTCTCTCTCTCTCTCTTTCTCTCTCGTTCTCCTTTTTCTCTCGTTCTCCTTTTTCTCTCGTTCTATCTTCCTAATTTTATTTTACTATATCTCTCTCATTCTCTCTCTCATTCTCTCTCTCTCTCTCTCTCTCTCTCTCTCTCTCTCTCTCTCTCTCTCTCTCTCTCTCTCTTTCTGTCTGTCTGTCTGTCTGTCTGTCTGTCTATCTATCTGTCTGCCTTTCTGTCTGCCTCTATCTCCCTCAGTCTGTCTGTCTGTCTGTCTGTCTGTCTGTTTGTCTATCTCTTTCTATGTGTCTCTCTGTCTATCTGTTTGTCTGTCTCTCTGTTTCTCTCTCCCTCCTCTTGCTCTCTCTCTCTCTCTCTCTGCTTAACCAAACTGATAGATTTCTTCTATGTCATGGTTCAGGAATATGACAGGAATAGAGAAATTGATATACTTTATCTCGACTTCAAGAAAGCAGTTGATAAGATACCTCATAAGACGTTCATGCCGAAAGTTCGAGTCATGGGTATTATAGGGGCAGTGCTAAATTAGATTGAAGCCTGGTTGAAAGATAGAAGACAGCGTGTAGTTATGAGTGGGGCATAATCTAACTGGTCTCCTGTTACCATTGGGGGTACCCAAAGGATCTGTATTAGGTATACTCCTCTTCATCACCTATGTCAATTATGTGGATATTGGAATTGCGAGCCTCATAGCTAAATTTGCGAATGATACTAAGTTAAGAGCAAATGTCGCAACACCTGTAAGTATAGAAATTTTTAGGATAGACTTAGAGAAAGTGGGAGAGTGGTCTAAGAAGTGGCTGATGTAATTTAATTTGGACAAGTGCAAGATTATGCATATCGGGCATGCAAACCAAAGTGCAGACTCTTCTCTTCTGGGTGAAGGCATAGCAAGCTTAGATTTGGAAAATTATTTGGGTGTCTTGATTAGTAGCAACCTGAAGTCCTGAAAACACTGTATTGAAGTAGAAAAGAAGGCACAAAAGCTTTTAGGTTACAAAAGTAGACATTTTCGTTACCGGAACTAAGAAATGGTCTTGACATTTTACAGTTCACTAGTTTGTCCACATCTGTATTACGTCATCCAGTTTTGTTCGCCGAACTTGAGGATGGACGTGCAGAAGCTAGAACGAGTTCAGGGACGAGCAACAAAACTTATTTCCGCCATTAGACGCTTGGGCTACTAGAGGGGTCTCAAGGCTTTGAGGTTTTTCTCTGGAAACAAGGGGACAGTTGATAGAGGTTTTCATGATACTTCAAGGATTCTATAATATTGACTATCGACATCTCTTTACCTTGAACGTGAATGCCATTTGCAATTATGGGTAGAAGCTCAATCCCTCTCGTTACTCTTGTGTCAAAGTTGATGATTTTTTACCTATAAAATCTGCAACACTTGGAACAGACTGCCAAAGGACGTGGTAAACAGCTCCTCGGCTAAGGAGTTCGAAAGTCTGTTAGACAATGCGCTACACACATTAGAGTAAATACTACTGTAACTCCCCTGGAACCTTTTAACGGAACTTACTCGGTACCTTTTGAGGTACAGAGATTCCTTGTAACTTATAACTCTCTCATTCTCTCTCTCTCTTTCTCTCTTTCTTTTTCTCTTTCTCTCTTTCTTCTCTTTCTCTCATTCTCTCTCTCTCTCTCTCTCTCTCTCTCTCTCTTTCTCTCGCCTTTTTCTATATTTTTCACGTTTTTCTGTTATCCCTTTTCTTTTCTTTTTCCTTATTTTTCTTTTCTCTCTTCAATTTTCTCTTTGTTTTTCTCTTTATTCATTCTCTCTTTTTTTTTTTTTTACTTTTTTCTTTTCCATCTTCCGTTTTCCTTACTGTTCTTTCTCTTTTTCTCTTCTATTTTTCTCTCCTCCTTTTTCTTATTTTGTTTTTCTCGAAATTTTGATATCATTCACTTCCTCTTCCTTGACTCACCATCTATAGCTACTAAATAATTACAAGGGTAATGAGGTACGAGATTTCTGAATGCCTCTCGATAGTGTAGATTGTTCATGTGTATAACTGAATGAACATTCACTATGAACGTCATTATCATTTGAATAAATTCCTCTGCCTCAGTCATAAACTTTGTTCTGATCACGAACTCATTTTCTTCTCAGTTGAGATTGACAGAGAAATGCGAAGCCGTCTTAAAACTCGGTCACGTTTCCTACGGTGATTGAAATTACCTGGCGCCAGCCTTAATGAAGTTTGTAAAGTGTGTCTTTTTACTGATGAGGATTTTTTGGACAAAGAGGAGACCTGACATTGGAGTCACAAGAGGGAGGAAATGTTATAAGGTTATGAGGCATTACGTATGTGATTAAGTTCATGTTTTCGTAAATTGGTGACTGTCATTTGCCATATCAGCCCAACAACGTGTAATGTTCTCACCAGTAATGATGTATTGATAATATTACTATTAATTAAGTGGTTTCCGAGATCGGAGAAGAATGGGGTTCGATGCGTTCTCCAGAACCCAAAGCTTGATTATTTTTTTTTCTCCGTATGTTTTCGAGATCAATTATATAGCGCCGCAAGAAATCGGATAAAGTTACCTTTGACTTTTTTGATGTGTATAAAAATACTATAATTTAGTGGTAGCACACGAATTTACTCTTCAGAGGCATTCTGACACAAATAAGGAGTTTGATCAAAACTACTGATGGGGAAAATATGCATATGAGCGGACACTTAATATATCATAATGAGAAGCTTACACTCGACGTGCAAAACTCTCGTTCGTAAAAGTAGCGGGTATGGTATCATCGAATATTTGGGGGAAATAGAAAGTTCGAATATGAAAGAAGCTTGATGGACACGGGCATGCAAACGGAAATGAGCATGTAGAATCCGTACACATGCGCTCGTGTACATGCATACACGTATACGTATACATACACACACGTATGCACACACACACACCCGGGCATGCACACGCGCGTGGGCGCGCATGCACACGCACGTGCACATGCTCACATGCACATGCTCACATGCTCATTTACATATGTACACACGTATGCACACGCATGCACACACACACACACACACACACACACACACACACACACACACACACACACACACACACACACACACACACACACACACACACACACACACACACACACACACACACACACACACACACACACACACACACACACACACACACACACACACACACACGTGTTAACAAACAGAAAATTCAGCAAAACAACTGAAATATGATAATAAAAAGTTTTCATATTACAATAACTGTTATATTTGATATTAACAGTCAAGTCAAAATAACAATTAGAGGCAGTTTTTTTTTATTTGAACATACTTCATTTCATTTATTTGTTCGTTTTCTATTTACTTATTTATTTGTTACTTATTTATTATTTATTGATTTATTTACTTATTTATCATTTATTGATTTATTTACTTATTTATCTATTTATTTATTTACTTGTTCATTTACTTATGTACTTCTTTGTCTCTTGTTACTTTAAAATCACCCCCAGTGAAGCCCAAAGCATTAATGGCGTCAGCATCGTGGCGCACTTTGTAGATATTGTTGTGCATAACGAAGAATAATTCTAAGACAATGTGGGGGCAGAATTTGGCCTGAAAGAAATCTCGATCTGCATATATCTCTTTCAGGCTGAATGCTTTTACCTTGTATACTACAGTAGTCATCCAACACTGACTCAGGAAGCAGTGGGACCTCGTATAACAGATTTAATCCGTTCCGTGACTCCGTGCTTAAAGCGAAATGTTTGCTAACCGATATACAGCAAACGCGCCAAAGTACGATTGGGCTGATGAGATTGTGTGTACAGGCAAAGGCGTTTGTCGTACCTCGAGGTATCATTCGTTAACAAAGACAATTTTCTTTTTTTCACAAAACTTGTTCATTAACCAATTTGTTTGTTAAATGGGGCGTTCGTTACCTGAAGTTCAACTGTATAGCAGGACTGTGCTAAAGTATATTTCGTTGTTGGGAACTTGTGCTAATGCGTATACGAGATGCATATGTTACTATAGTTCCAAAACATTATGGTTCTAAATTTCGCAAGAGATTCACTCTTTTCTGTTAACCCTTTTACTAAAGCAGATAGAATGGATACATAAATAGCAAAATACAATGTTTTCTATGTTGTTAGGAGATATTCGATGGGTTAGAGCGTCACCATTTGCGGCGGAGGTCAAGCTGACGCAGTTCGAACCCTGCCGAGTTGGACCAAGAGCATGGTTTATCACATTCCACGCTACAAAGTCTTCTACAAGGGGTACCGTTCTAGCCTCCTGGCAGGGGGACTTTCGACGTTAAACCGAATCAATCAAATCAATGAATCTTCTGAGAAGTAAACAGAGTTTTTGCCCTTGAGGATAGTATCGCACCGAAGATGCGGATTCATAAAGAGGGCGCAAAAGAGATTTAATTAAGGAGGGCAGTAGCACGGAGGAATAGTGCAAGTTAAAGGTGATCAGAATTAATCCTTATTCATATCCTAAGTGCAGGCTAAGTTTTCCCTCCCCCCCATCTTATAGGAAAGTTATGACTCTGCTCCGCAGGGATTTAGCATACAGGATTACATTGGTTGTTTTGTTCTAACTGACATTACATGATATTTCTTCGGAAATCTTGTTAAGGATAATTTTACTAACCAAATTTTCGTATCTTTCTGCTCGTTTGTGAGTTCAACCAGTTACTACTTGAAGATTAATTTTATTTTTCTACCATAAAAAATTTCCTGCAAAAATATATATAAATAAATAAACAAATACATAATTAAATAAACAAACAAATAAATAAAAAATAAATAGATAAATAAATAAATAAATAAATAAATAAATAAATAAATAAATAAATAAATAAACAAATAAATAAATAAATAAATAAATAAATAAATAAATAAATAAATAAATAAATAAATAAATAAATAAATAAATAAATAAATAAAAAATTACAGATAAATAAATAAATAAAGAAAAGACATAATATAGGATAGGAAAGAAGTGCACGTCCTTACTTTCTAACTCCGAGAGAATGAGGTATATCAGAAAGTCAGCCACGCGAGTACCAAATTTATTGAGTGACCTGCTGAAGCGTCCATGAAGCTTCAGATGATTAATTGAACTATCTAGATGACAGACAGAAATATTGCCAATTAAGGAACCCGGTTAAGCCACAATTGTCTCAAGACCGAGTGAGTGTAGACACAGTGTGCCAAGGAGTGCTTGGAGAGGGTAGGAATAATGACGGAGGAAGCACTCTGACAAATGTGTGAGAAAGGATGTACGAAAAGCACAAGAGGGAGGATGAAGAAGAGAAAGAGGAGATGACGGAGGAGAAAGAGACCAAGATGAGGAGAAGGTGAAGAGGAAGACGAGGAAGAGATCAAGATGAAGAGTAGCAGGAAGTGGAGGAGGCGAAGAAGGAAGAGTACAAAGAGGAGGAGGATCAGCAACAGAGAAGGAAGAACAGGAAAATTAGATTTAAAGAATGAGAAATATGCAGCAACCGTAAGTGAACAGTGTAATAAATTTGGAGAGGTGGGGAAAGGAAAAAATCAATACATATTATTATGTGAGAATACACATTCATATACCAAAGGCTTTTTCCCCCTTACAAGGGAGGTAGCCAAAAAGAAAAAGGCATAAAAACCATTCCCACCCATTCCATCCCTAAATACACTCCACTCCCCTCCACCCTCTACCCTCCCTCTTATCTTAGCGCCTCCTGGTCATCCCTGCATCTTGTCCACTGCCCTGGGTTAGAGGTAGTGTCGCAAGACACA
This sequence comes from Oratosquilla oratoria, assembly GCF_046742065.1. Lineage (NCBI taxonomy): Eukaryota > Metazoa > Arthropoda > Malacostraca > Stomatopoda > Squillidae > Oratosquilla > Oratosquilla oratoria. Next base: position 16,565,600 of record NC_134796.1, read on the forward strand.
GCACATCCACAGCAAGGCCTTTTCCTTAAATCGGCGACCCCCCTCTCCGTCTCCTCATGCAGAAAAAGAGAAGACGGGAAGAAATCCCTTCGGGCTGCGTCAAAATTTTCTCACACATACTACCTCACCCCCATCTCCTCACCCATTCCACCTCATGAATCACAGCATCATCCATATACAACTATTCTCCATTCACCCCTGTATTCTGTCATCTCCCGTCCTTCCTCAACAGACATTCCCCTCTTTTCCAAAGCCCCTTTCACCCCATCCATCTCATCTCATCCTAGGTCTCCCCCTCATGTTTACTCCTCCTACGTCTGCCTTCCATACCTCTTTTACTAGTCTTTCTTCACTCATTCTTTCCATGTGTCCAAACCATCCCAATACTCTTTCATCCACCCTATCTCCCAACTCCCTTACCACCCCTACTCTCCTCCTCACCTCCTCATTTCTGGGGTATTGACTGCATCTTGTTATGGCAAAGTAGCATGGAGTTGATACTTTAGGGTCTATATGGGGCGCCTCTATGGACCAGAGTCACACATAATTTTGTCTGTGATAGAGGAGGACTCTGCTCACAGAGAATGATGAAACTTTTATTATACTGCTACTGTCCCTCCGTTATGCTGTACCTCAACCCCTTGTTGCTGTCCTGTACTATTTCTCTGAATGTCATTTCCTTGTTTCGCCTACCCTGTGGTGGGGGAAAAGAATACTGCCACCAAGTATTCCCACTTGGATCGTAAGAGGCGAGAAAAACGGGAAGGGGATTGGGACCAGGCATCATTCTCCCTATAGTCCCACAGGGGACATTCCTAAAAAAAAAAGTGGAATGAGAGGCGACGGGATAATCTCATTATCGTCATGCCAATATAGGTGGATGGGAGGGCTTCACAGTTCCCTCGTGTACATGTGAACCTATAGATGACATGTGATTTCTGAGGTTCCTTTCTCTCTTGTCGGGGGCTGTTTCTAATAAGGAGGTGGCTAGTTTTCCTAGTTTTATAAAAAATCACCAGGTTGAGTATTTTCTCTGGATTGACTGGTTGAATGTTTCTTTTTATGATATGTTTCATTATACTTTCATATTCTTTATAAGCTTACGAGAAAATGGATTTATG
>NC_134796.1:16576720-16594220 GCF_046742065.1 Oratosquilla oratoria
TTTGTAAAGGATTTCGTTTTTTAACGGTAGCAACATTTGAGTTTTCTTTTTACTGTAAATGTAGTCTAAAGTATTGTGATCCTTTACCTCTTGCAAATACTTACAACTGGGCCAAAGTGTGCAAATTATTTGTAGACTAAGGTCATAGTGTTCGTGGTGTTGGTAGCAGTGGTAGAGGTGGTGGTGGTGTTGGTAGTGTTGGTAGTGTTGGTAGTGGTGGTGTTGGTGTTGTTGGTAGTGGTGGTGTTGGTGTTGTTGGTAGTGGTGGTATTGGTGGTGATGGTGTTGGTAGTGGTGGTGTTGGTGGTGTGGGTGGTGTTGGTAGTGGTGGTGTTGGTGGTCTGGGTGGTGTTGGTAGTGGTGGTGGTGTGGGTGGTGTTGGTGGCGTTGGTGGTGTTGGTAGTGGTGGTGTTGTTGTTGTTGGTAGTGGTGGTGTTGGTAGTGATGGTGTTGGTAGTGGTGGTGTTGGTGGTGTAGGTGGTGTTGGTGTTGGTGTCGGTAGTGGTGTTGTTGGTAGTGATGGTGTTGGAGGTGGTGGTTTCAGTGGTGGTATTGGTAGTGCTGGTGGTGCCGGTGGTGTTGGTAGTGATGGTTTTGGTGGTGCTGGTGGTGGTGTTGATGTTAGTTTTGGCGTTGTTGGCTTGTGTCGGTGTCGGTGGTGTTGACGTTAGCAGTGTTGTTGGTTTTGCTGTTGGTGGTTTTGGTGGTAGTAATATTGGTGTTGGTCCGGGTGATGCATCAGCAGCAGCAGCAGCAGCAATTGCTATTTCTTACGCACTCAAAATGAGATGTTATAAATCAGATGACAAATGAGAAGTCTTTGACAATTAACAATGGATTTAATGACAACTTCAACAGACTGAAAAAAAATTTTGTAATGATTCACTGGTTTTGACAACACGGACTATAAATGAATGCCTTGGTTTAATTGCATTACTGAGAAAATATTTTCGAAGAATTCGAAAAATGACATGGCTGATGCCAGCCTATTTAATTGTGGAGGGTTTTCCTTGGCTAAATGAAATGGTTCAGCAGCAGTCAAAGCAAATGTATTAGTCGTCATTCGTATTTAAACATTATAAACACTTAAAAAAATGTAATAAATAAAAAAAGTAACTTAACAGCCAGTTGGTATGCAATCCAGTAACTAGCCGTAGCTTATAGCCGCACATGCCCTTCTCCTCTAGCTCTGAGGATTATTCCTGTCAAGATTCCAGGCAGACTCCCAATCCATCCTTCAGTGTAAACTTCTGATACTCCTTAAAGGGAAGAAGGGCTTTTTGTTTTCGAATAAAAACGTCAGGAGACTGTTACGGTAAGTCATTTGGAGATCTCCTTCGTGATGTCCGATCAGAGATTGTGACAAATGAAATGTTTTCTCTTTTCAATGTTGCAACTGAATCGGCAAAAGAGTTTATTCAGATGAAGGGCGAGCTTAGGGGGGAGGGCTAGGCATATCCATGTCACGTGTTGAGTGGTCTTCAGGTGAATCAGGTCTTCTTTCGTTAGAACGAAGTCTGTCAAGAACAGTAAGAATCAATTTTGTCTTCCGTCTGTTATTCTGGTCTCGAAAAAAGAGGAGAGAGTCAAAGTCAGAAAGAGTCAGAGAGAGAGTCAGAGTCAAAGTCAGAGAGTCAGAGATTCAGAGAGTTAGAGAGTTAGGAGAGTCATAAAATCAGACAGTCAGAGAGTCAAAGAGTCAGAGAGGGAGTCAGAGAGATATATAGTCAGAGAGTCAGAGAGGGAGTCAGAGAGAGAGGCAATCAGAGAGTCAGAGAGGAAGTCAAAGAGAGAGTCAGAAAGAGTCAGAGGGTCAGAGTCAGAGAAAGTCAAGGAGAGAGAGAGAGAGAGAGAGAGAGAGTCAGAGTCAGAGAAGGGGTTGAGTCTGTTCTCAATTAACCTTTTCCCAACAACGATTTTTTTTTGTCTGATTAACACCAGAGGATTTTATTCATGTGGCGGGGAGGTGGTAAGGGAGAAGGGGGGGGGCGGTTAATGAAGAAAGCTAAATGCGACAGGCGACGATATTTCTGAGAACGGAAAGTGCGCGACCTTGTTGAGGTGATATATCACTTCGGGTCGAAGAAAATGGACAAAGGAATTGAGGTCTCGGGCCATTAGAACGATTAGTCGAGTAGAAAATGGAGATTCAGAGGGAAGAGACCTCCACAACTGGAGACTCGAACCTTGACGCTGAGGTTATACATTGCCAAGACAAATCTAGAAAATGTCACTTGCATTCTAGAAGGTGACTTACGACTCTGTATGTCATCCAAATCGAACGGGGTCTGTCTATGCATACGTGTGTCTGTGGTGACAAATGTGTAGTTAATGAATGGAATAAACTTCCTGCACAGGTAGTGCAATGTAGTTCAGTTCGAAGCTTTAAGAATCATTTAGATAAACACCTAAGCAAGATGCTGTAATGCTTATAATTTATTTTATATTATTTGTTTTTGTTTTGTTATCATTTGTCTGTCTGATTTTCATTTATTATTAGTTATATGTCAATTTATTATTGTTTACTATTTACCTGTTTGTTTATTATTTAACTATACCTATGCATTTATTTATGTATTTTATTTATTATCTATATTATTATAGTTTATATTTATTATTTTATTATTATAATTATTTTTTTTCTCATACGACCTAGATATGGACCAAAAGATCTCCTGTCGGCATGCTCCGCCTTTGTAATCCTTTGTAATCCTTTGAAATAAATGAATAAGATTGATATGTAAATAAATGACTAATGAATAATTAGATAAAAATAATGAAATATAAGATACGAACTATGAATATATGTACAGACACACGCAAACGCACACACAAACGCACACGCACACACATACGTAAGCACAAACACACGCACATGCACACGCTCACGCACACACATACGTGCGCACAAACACACGCACAAAATCACGAGCACAAGAGCACACGAAGAAACACACAAACACACAAGCACACAAATACACAAACACCCACACACCCACAAACACATACATATATACATGTGTGTGCGTGTGCGTACTGTATATATGTGCGTGTATATATATGTATATATATATATGTATATATATATATATATATATATATATATATATATGTATACCTTTTATTCAAGATATGAATCTCGTGATTCCATCACTTAAGCCATTTCAAACTCGGAGACATTGTGTAATGAGCTTTACTACCTAGGTAAACATAAGCCAGCGTAATCCGAATGTGACGATGATGAAAAGAATTATGTGTTGCAAAGCCAAAATTAGACATAATGTAATCGCCAAAGTCCTTTTCTTAGGATTCAGGGACCGAATTTATAAAAGATCCTAACTCTAATTCATAAAAGAGCCTATCCCCAAAGTCTAGACATAAATCTTTAAAATGGTGGATGTTTGACCTAAATCAGCTGTCCATAATGTCGAGGTTATGTCTAGACATAAGCATTTAGGTAGCCGACATAGGGATTTAGGCAAAATCTCCGCCATTAGGGTTGGGATCCTTGTATGAATGTACTGTACAGTAAAAGACGAATTGTGCACCGGGCATTCATTAGCCTCATAATACTCTTGATATGTAGACCAACACGGGTGCATGGAAGGGTGGGGGGGGGGGAGGAATAGAGAAAGGGGGAAGTCGGGAGGGGGGATGGGGAGAGGAAGAGAGAGAGACGGAGATAGAGATAGATAGATAGATAGAGAGAGAGAGAGAGAGAGAGAGAGAGAGAGAGAGAGAGAGAGAGAGAGAGAGAGAGAGAGAGAGAGAGAGAGAGAGAGAGAGAGAGAGAGAGAGAGAGAGAGAGAGAGAGAGAGAGAGAGAGAGAGAGAGAGAGAGAGAGAGAGAGAGAGAGAGAGAGAGAGAGAGAGAGAGAGAGAGAGAGAGAGAGAGAGAGAGAGAGAGAGAGAGCACTGTATTGTTTCTCCCGTCATTTGATTAAGAATTTTCATTTTCATTCGTCTTCTCTGCTGACTTATGTTAGATAAGTTAATTTACGCTAATCATCTTTAGCCAAGAGTTCTTCTTTAGTCTATTTTATGTCACCCCCTCTGTCTGTCTGTTTGTCTGTCTGTCTATCTTTTTGTCTGTCTGTCTGTCTGTCTGTCTGTCTGTTTGTATCTGTCTGTCTGACTGTCTCCGTCCCTGTCTCTCTCTTTCACGGGCGCGAGCAAGCACCCACAATTAGACCTGTTCAAAAACAACTTTTTCATATTTTTATACGTTAATTTACTTTTCCCCATGCTTTTTGACCTGAAAAAGCCAAACATTGCATCCATTTTTATCTTGAATGTATGGAAGCATTGCCGCATGGAAGCTGAAATATTTTGCTATCTTAGCAAAAGGGCCAGTTTTGAGGCATAAGCATATTTTGTGGTATAATTTTCTATCCATCTAAGATAGAGCAGCAAATAAGGTGAGAAATAAATGAGCAGGATCTGTTCTACATATATCATTCGTTAGAATTGTTGAAAATCTTGACTTTTTTGCTAACCTCCAGGCAATTTTTTCATGGAGCAAGATAGAGTAACAAAATAGCTATCAAATTTAATAATTTCTAATGCTCTTTTGAACGTGTACAATCTGATTAACATTGTACAAAAATGAAATGTTATTTATGATATTTACAGAAAAATAACAAAAATCCATGCAATTGACATATGTGGAAAGTGTAATTTTGCAACAAGTCAAACCATCAACTGAAACTACCAAAATAATCATGATTATACATATCAAAATGGTGTTACACAGTCATTTGTTAAGTGTTTGCTTCATGAAGCTTCCGAAGCGCCGTTTTTTGTATTTCACAGCATGGAGGAGATATTCCCTCTGCTTGGGATCTGTGGTGATGATATTTGCAAAATCTCTCATAATTTCACCTCCACGCTCAGAGATGTCATTCCTCTGAGGTTTCTCACATATTCCAAGTTTTTTTGTCGTCCTTCTCTGGCCATGATTCAACCTGATCCAGGAGCCAGTCAGGTCAAATGCTGAGGATATCTAACAGAAGGTGGGATTCCGGACCAAAGAGATCTACTAGTGTAGTCTTGACTGTCACCTTCTGGTACAAAGGTTTTCCTCTTCTGAAGTCGTCTGTCTTCTGAGTGGCATGCAGCTGAGCAGCGATGTCCTGTTTCTGCTTGTCACTCAGCCTGCTGCTGAAGAGCGCGAATGACACGGCCTCCTGTGTTAAGTACCACTTTTGATTTTCTATTTTCTGAAGAACTACTTCAGCAACCTCTGGGTCTGATTTCTTGTACATCAGCATATCCGGGATGAGCTGAAGGTCATTCACACGAGTATCCGCAGCAGATGTTGACATCATCCATATTGGTGTGTAGAACAGTGCGGCAGGAAGATGTTGATTCGTTCCAGCTTTGAAACAATCTCTTCACCATATTCAAGGTGGTCACAAAACATTAGCATCTTCATGGAATACAAGCTCCTGGCCCTCCATCTGGCCTGGCAAATGGCATCTGGTCGACTCCAGGGAATACCACGGGGAAGTGTGCTTCCAAGAACAATCACTGTGAGTTCAGCCATTTCCTTGTAGTCAGCTCTTGTTCTGCTGCAACTGAAAAATAATACAATGTGGTAAACATGTAAAACTTCAAAATAATACAATATGGTAAGCATGTAAAACTTCCAACTTGTTGTGATATTCAAAAATATGCCTCTCAGTCCGGGCTACTTGATACTGGGATCTTGTGTCATAGATCTTGTCATGACCCGACATGCGACCTTTCCTCTCAGTCCTCTGGTCCTGGTAGAACCTGATGTCTTCATCTTTCTTCTCCCTGGATAACAATCTGTTGCTCTCTATATCCTGGACAGCATCTGGAGCTCCTATGTCGAACAGGCTGTCCAATTCCAAGACAAATGCACTCCTCTTTCCTCCAGGGTCACTTGCTCTTCCTTTGCTCTTCATCAGTGCTCTGTGTTTGTCATGGAGTTTCACGAAGAGCTTCATGCAGTTCTGTCTGGTCATCGTCTTGATCCTAGCCATCTGCCAGAATGGGATGATAGCTTCAACCGTTTCATAGGCGAGGTCTTGAACCATGTACTTTCTGGTAAACTTGGAAGAAAAGGAAGTACTGGAATGCTTGTCTGTTGGTGGGAAGCTGGAAACCACTGATGAAAGCTGAAGGATATCCGACCGGGAAGGCTTCAATGAAAGATCTGGTGGACGGCCGACTTAATGTTTGCTTGTGGACTGCAGGTCAATGTCCTGAGACATCAACTGTGAGTCCTTGTAGCTCCTTGCTTAATGCCATTGTGAATTATTTTGTGGATAGTTATCTGGATTTGGATCTAGTTTCTGTGCTGGCCTTGCTTTGGTACTGTTCAGTATTGCTCAACATCATTCACAGGTTTCTGTAAACATGAAATTAAATGCTGAAATTATGTATAAGTTTTGGTCTAAATTCACTTAAAATTCAAACATTCATACAAAAACCGTCTCCATGTTAGCAAAAAAGTCAGGATTTTCAACAGTTTCATATCTTTTAAAATTCATGGGAAAAAAATAATCAGTTCTAACGGTTGATACATGTAGAATAGATTCTGTTCTTTTATTTGGTACCTTATTTGGTACCTCTATCTTAGATGAATAAAAAATGATACCACAAAATATGATTATAATTGCCTCAAAATCAGCCCTTTTGCTAAGATAGCAAAAAACTTCAGCCTCCATACGGCAATGCTCTTATACATCCTAGATGAAAATGAATGGTATTTTTTCAGGTAAAAAATTATTGGAAAAAGTAAAGTAACGTATGAAAATATGATTTTTTAACAGGTCTAATCCACATATACACACACGCATTTTGCTTGTTTGTGTATGTGCGTGCATATAATTACATTCTATAAACTTAATGTCTAGGGACGCCACATGGAGGTGACGTGTGCTCCGATGGCTTAAATGTACCCGATGTCCCATCTAGGTCGCACTTTGGGCCGCGGTACTAAGAAATTATGATCTGTCAGCATCTCCTGACTTTTTCTATTTTTTTTATGTATATGTATATGTGTATGTGTATATGAGTACATGTATGTGTATATGAGAATATGTATATGTATATGTATATGTATATGTATATGTATATGTATATGTATATGCTACTGTTGTGTATACTAGTGCTACCTACAGCTACCAGGTGCTGAATATAGCGCATTTGGTTTCGAAAAAAGTGACGTCATCACCATGACTTAGTAGAAGTGACGTGAATAAAACTGTGCAATAAAGACAGAGGAACGTGCGAGGGTGCACGGAAATCCAACCATAAATAATAAGCTTAGGATGTGATATAAAGGATAATGGATGATAATTGGCTGCACGTCGTAGGGACGGGAAGAGATGAAGCACAGAGTTTTTCAGGTCATAAAACCGGACGTCGCGAGTTGGGGGTCGGGAGGGTTGCAGGTGTGGAGGGGGGTAGTGTTACAAATACGACGTGTTGGAAAGAACGTGTACGTCAACACGATAACACAATTTGTCTATTCGTTTATTTTTTTTTTCGAATCTAATCTAAAATGTTTTATCATGCAGAAGGTCAATTTTTGACACGCCCGCACCCAATCTGTCTCGAGTTCACTCCTCGGCTGAATAAAATTGTCTGGATTCGGTCAGAAGAGAAATCAATGTATTATTTCCCCTTGTTGAATGGATTAAGAATAATGCAACATTGGGAAGACGTCAAGAGAGAAATATTTTGCTAAAAGATTTTCTCGCTTGTGGATAGTAGCTCCATATGTGGGCTGGATGAGATATATGTAGTCAATATTCTAATAAATCTAGTGACAACCTAACAAGCCAGAGTAATGAAGCAATAATTTGTGGTTAGATACGACTGTCTAAATAAAAAAATAATGTTGGTCACTTTTAATTCTGATACACTCCTTGAGTCTCTCTATTACATCTGACTCTTTTAATCACGATATAGTCCCTAACGAGAGAAGCGCTGGCTATCGCAGGCAAAATGATAGAGCATTTGAATAAGCTTTCATCGGTCTTGTACTCTAACTTAATGTACGAGCTGATAAAAAATATATATAAACTTCTATAATGCAGTCGGAGCCATTTTCACTCCTCACACCAAATGTAACTTGAATCTTGTTGATGAGCTGAATGACCTTAAATCTAATTTTGATTTCAGAGTAGTCTGTGTTGATGTTACTTCTTTTTTCATTCGTGTCCCTGTAAATGACTTCCTTGTGCACCTCCAAGGAGAATTAATAGATCACGACTTGGTACTCGTTATACATGCATACATGCTGCAAGTGACTTGATTAAACTACGTATTTGTAAGTTTGTATCTAAAGGGAAAGCCTATAACAAAGATTCTGTATGACTATGGGAAGCCCTTAGTCATAAGTATACATAGAAATTTTTGAAAGGGAATCATTCCTAATATTCCCCCTATCATGATCTAATAGGTTTGCTAAAGTCCACAGTGGAGGAAGAACAAGATACGATATCAAATCTTATTCCATTCAAAACTACAAAATTTTCCAACAAGACGTCCTGAGAAAGGAAGAATAAGAGATATTACTAAGAAAGCAATGGGGAATTAAGAAAAATACAAGAGAGGACGCATTTTTATTTGAAAAATACTTCCCCCCCCCAAAAAAAAAGAAGATAAAAAAGATAAAAATCAACGAGAGTCCCAGGAGAAAACATTGAGCCAAGTCACCAAAGAAAGGACAGAAAGTGGTCCTGATGTATTGGTGGAACTCAATGGACAGACGGTTCCGCCTGACAAAAAGTTCCGCCGGGAGACGGGCACGTCGGGCAGACAGAATCTCACGTAAAGGCGTTATCACGCTGATTTGTTCCCCTCCAGCTGTTGGGACAGACTTGTAGCCGCAGCTCCCGGAAGAATTTAGATACGCTGTAGGAGAAAAAAAAAAAAAATCCTTCGGCATATCAAATGACATTCCATGTATTTTTGTTGAGAAAACAAAATATTTTATCACTGTAATTTTACGGCGGAGAAAGTTCTGGAGGTCGGCGGTACAGCCGATTAATTAGAGGTCGGAGGAAAATAGTCTTAAGATGATTCTATAGGTCCGATCAATCCCGACGGATGAACGTTATCCGACGGAGGGTGGTTATGCCGGATTGATGGACACCTCTTCTGTTCAGCCCTCACGCCCTTGTGTTCATCTTCCGAAGGAAATTTTCTTTCCGTGATTTGGGCCTGATGTCGGTCTACGTCGCCGGGGGTGCGTCTCCCGAGGGGCATATGGAAAGACCTTCTTCAAAGAAAGTCGGAAGAAGACTTAGAAAAAAAAAAAAAAAAAATGTAGGGCAAAGGTTGTCAGTTGTGGCAAACCGCTGTTTTTTTTTTTTAGGCCGATGATGGGTCGCCTCCCCTCCCGGCCAGGACTGATGGGTCGCCTCCCCTCCCGGCCAGGACTGATGGGTCACCTCCCCACCTAACCAGAGCTGTTGGGAACCAACGCAGCAAGCCTGTAGCTGGTCCCGGGAATCGAACTCACGACTATCTGTTTATAAGTTCGACACCTTATCCACTGGGCTACCGCCTGCCCTTCCTCAAAGATACGAAATTGAATCGTACAGCTAGTGGTGCCATAGGTTCGGAGAAAGGCTCTGAATTCAAACCTCCTCTTGCCTTGGAGAGTACGAGGGTGGGCTGAAAAGTTCATAGGCTCACAATGATGCAATGGTCGAATATGACCATATATGGTTTATTTTTCAACATAGTCTCCCCTGCGGTCCACACACTTCTTCCAGCGGTGTTGCAGCGCTTGGATCCCGGTGGTATAGAAGCTCTCGTCCTGGTCACCAAAAAAGTCCTCAACAGCAGATATGACCTCATCATCAGTCCGGTACTGCTTCCCAGCCAAGTGTTTTTTCATGTTCGGGAACAGAAAATAGTCAGATGGTGCCAAATCAGGAGAATATGGGGGGTGATCAACCAGTTCAAAGCCACAGTCACGCACAGCAGCCATTGCAACCACCGACTTGTGTGCAGGAGCATTGTCATGGTGAAACAGGACCCCTTCGTCAGTTTCCCAGGCCGTTTTAACTTGATTGCCTTTTGCAGCTGCATCAGCAAGTTGGCGTAGTATTCTTCGTTGATAGTTTGTCCTTTTTGAAGGTAATCAATGCACTCCAGAACATGGAGTCCATCATCTTCCCTGCCGATGACACCACCTTGGCTTTCTTTTGGAGCGGGAGAAGAGGGATGTTTCCACTACAGTTACTGCCGTTTGCTCTCTGGCTCGAAGTGGTGAACCCAACACTCATCTTGGGCGAGAAAGCGTTAAAGAACACTAAACGGATCTGCTTCAAAAAGTGACAAGTTTGCCTGCGACATGATCAGCCTGGTGTGCTTTTGATCAGACGTCATAAGGCGTAGCACCCATCGAGCGGACATCTTCGATATGTCACGTTCCTTGTGCAGAATGTTCTCTACTCGTTCACGAGAGATGCCCGATGTATTAGCTATCTGATTAACATTTAAACGTCTGCCATCCATCACCATGTGGCGAATACGGTCGATGTTTTCTTGGGTGGTTGCTGTGACAGGACGTCCCAACCTTGGGTCATCTTCAAGGTTCTCCCTACACCTCTTGAATTCAGCTGCCCACTTTTGCACAGTTGATAAAGCTAAATGATCATCACCTAATGTTGCAGCCATGTCAGCAAGAATGTCCTAGGGGGATAACCCCTTTCTCTGCAGATATTTGATAGCACCACGGTGCCAAGTTTTATCCATGTTCATAAAATGTCTCTGGTTCTTCTTTTCAAAGTCTTGAGTTACTGCATCAGCGTCAATTTATATGAAAAGAAACCCTGCCGTTAGTACCAAAACATGTTTAATTTAATGCACGGAAAATTTCATTACTGTGACATAACTCCTTCCCAGTCAGCCTATGAACTTTTCAGCCCCGGCGCTAGGAGACAGAAAAACCAGAAATGACACCAATATAGCTCAGTTTGGACTAGGAACATGTCAAATACTGATCAAAATGGTTAGGTGACGGTAAGGGTTGTAGTTTTAATAAAGATATCAAGTCCTTTGCAGGAATCGATCTCGGACTTATGACGTCGTGAGCCGTCGCCTGTTCTTGTGCGCGTGCGTATTTGTGTGCGTGCGCAAGATCTCAGTCAGCGACCTAGAAATGGTTCGAAAGAAATGTTGCGTGTGGGGATGATTGCAGAAAAAAAGAGAGAATAACGACCATAACAATTCTCAAACCCTATCTTCCTTACTTCTCTTCTTTCCCTTCCTTTCTTCTTTCCTACTTTTCTTACTTCCTTCTTCCCTTCCCTCCTTCCTTTCCTTATTTTCTTTATTCCTTTCTTCCTACACTCCTTCCCTCCTTTCTTTTTATTTACTTTCTTCATTCCTCCCCTTCCCTTTCCTTCCCTTCCCTTCCTTTTTCTTCCCTTCTCTTCCCTTCCCTGCCTTTTCCTGCCCTTCCTTCCCTTTTTCTCTATCCAGAATTCTTTCATTCCTTCTTCCCACCTCTCCGTCTTACTTCTCTCTTTGCCTTCTTTCTGCTGCCGACCGCATTCATCTCTCAATCTGAACATAATTCTCTCTCTCTTTCTCTCTCTCTCTCTCTCTCTCTCTCTCTCTCTCTCTCTCTCTCTCTCTCTCTCTCTCTCTCTCTCTCTCACTCATTCTCTTTTTGTTCACCGCGCCAGCCTCGTACTGCAAAAAGATATACGTTGAACAACACGGCCCTCATTCGCGAGTTTATTTCTGCCTGCTGGAGCATATGTTCGTCTTGGGCCTTCCTCACTGTTCCACTCACTCTTCCATTATCCTCCACGAGATTACCAAGCGTAACATCTCCGTTGCGGTAAGTGGTCATTGAACTAAATAGAACCGCTTAGCGGAAGTCAGAATGAAGACTGTAAAGGGTGTCATCTTCCTTCTTGAAAAGATGACGGATTTAGAATATTTCGTTTTTAGTTGACGACAGATGTGTCTTACCCACTTCAGACTTCTGGGACTGTAAGCCGAAGACGTGATCTATCGTATTACTTCTGTGTATCAGTTTTAACTCTTTGGCTGTGGGCAGGCTGGAGCCTACGGTCTTAATTCAAGGCACTATGACCAAAACGCTATCTTAGCATAGTAGTACTAAACAATAAAACACAACAGAAGATAATGCTCAGACATACACGAAGTCGCGAAAAAGTTGGCTTGGCCTGTACGAGTGTGAGGAATAAAATTACCAAGCGGCAGCTAAAATAAATATATACCTACATAGCTACCTACCTACCTACCTACCTACCTACCTACCTACCTACCTACCTACCTACATACATACATACATACATACATACATACATACATACATACATACATACATACATACATACATACATACATACATACATACATACATACATACATACATACATACATTAGTACGAGGGTAAATAAAAAAGTTTGCAAAAAAAAAATGAGCAAACATAAAACACTTATTTTTCAATGTAGTTACCATCCAGCTCAATACACTTCTAAAAACAATGTTTTTTCCCATGTAAGGCTTCTCTGAAAACTCAGCAGTTCTCTCTCAAAATTACGTATTTACAGCCTTTTTTAAGTTTCATCCATGTTTTCAAAATGGGCTCCATTTAGCGATTCTTTGAGCTTTGGAAAGAGGAAGAAGTCTGATGTGACGAGATCTGGACTGTAAGGCGGATGAGGTAACACTTCCTATCGGAACTCTCGAATTACATCCTTCGCAACTCTTGCAAAATGTACTAGTACCTTTTTATGGTGAAATAGGACTCCACCATGCAGCTTTTATCACTTTTTTTTTTCTAATGCCGTCCTCAGTTTCCTTAAAACTTGTCCATTTTAAGGTCCGATAGCATTTTTTTTTTTTTTTACTTTCTGAACTCATCTGTCAGATTTCAAATTTATTGGTCCAGATGATTCACACAGAACCCATTGCTTGGGCTGCAATTTACTTTCAGAATCATACTGATAGACCCAGGTTTCATAGCCCGTAATAATTCGACTTATAAACGGCTCTTCATCAGCTTCAATTTTGCTCATATTTGCCAACTAAAGATCAGTTCCAAGAATCAGCTTATTTGGGCGCAACGCTTTTGAGACTCATCGCGCAGAAAGTTTGCTGAATCTTAGACCTTCATGTAAATTTTTTTTTGCTGAACCATGCGATATTTCCAGGGCCAAAGATATTTGATTAATTGTTATTCTTTTGTCTTCTTCATTAAGATTTCTAACAGCATCAATCATTTAATAATTTCTCGATGTTCTTGATCGCCTTTCCCGAGGATCATCTTTCAGGACTCTCCTACCTTCCCAGCTTTCCCAGTGAAAAATGTTAATAAACGTTTTCTTATCCTCAGCTTCTCGAGTTTAAGGAATGTCAACATTCCGCAAACTTATTTTTATATCTCCCCTTGTGTGTGTTTTATGTATACAGTACATACCTTTTTACTACCTGATAGTCATGACATCTAGTAACAGTGACCTAGAAAAAGGTCGCAGGAATTCTTTATAAATTAACAGATTGAATATTTCATTTACATCTCCCTCATAGGAGCTTCTTCATTTGTATACGGATTCGTTCTTTATCGACAATGTACGACAGCAAAGTGTCAGAGATATTATTTACCAAATTGTACACGATACTGTGCCCTTATTGTGATCATCTATATTGTTTCTTTATTTTATCTATTTACAAAGGATTACAAAGGAAGAGCATGACGACAGGAGACCTTTTGGTCCATAACTAGGTCTTATGCAAAAAAAGAATTATAATAATGATAAATAAATAAATAAGTAAATAAATAAACAAATAACATATTTCATTAATATAAATAACAATAAGTAAATGAATAGGTAAAGTTTAATAAAAAAAAACAGGTAAATAGTAAATTATATTAAATTTACAGATAGATAATGATAAATGATAATCGAGGAAAAATAAAAAACAGACAAATAATAACAAACAAATAAATAGATAATAATAAATAATAAATGGCAGGCATTATATCATCTTGCTTAGGTGTTTATCTAAACGAATCTTAAAGCTTTGAACTAAACTACATTGCATTGCCTCTGCAGGTAAAATTGAATAATAAAGAAACAGGTCAATAGTAAATAATAATAGGTTGACAGATAAATAAAAGTAAATGATAATCAAACAAATAGTAATAACCGAACAGACAAATAACAGCAAGCAAATAAACAAATAATACAAAATAAATAACAGGCATTATAGCATCTTGCGTAGGCGTTTATCTAAGCGAACCTTAAAGCTTCGAACTGAACTACATCGCACTGCCTCTGAAGGAAGTTTATTCCATTCATTAACTACACGGTTGGCGAAGTTGTTTTTACACATTTCTAAATCAAATTTATTTCCTGACAGTTTGAGACAATTATTTTTTGTCGGATTCTCAATCAATGTGAAAATTTTGTCACATTTGATGTTGTCAATTCCTTTTAGAACCTTAAAGACCTATATCAAGTCACCCCAGTCTACGCTTTTTAGGGAAAAAAGATTCATATGTTTTAGTCAATTTTCGTATGATTCATTTTTGATATTTAGAATCAGTTTTGTGGATCGCCGTTGTACTTTTTCCAATCTGTCATTGTCTTTAATGAGATTCGGTGACCATACGGAAACAGCATATTCCAAATGTGGACGATCTAACGAGTTATATAGCTTGTTAATGAGAGATGGACTTTTGAAGTAAAAAAAATCGCACAATCAGTCATAGAATCCTGTTTACTTTCTCAAAGGCTGAAATATACTGCTTAGATGATTTGAGGTCATTACTGATGATTACGCCGAGATCCTTTTTATTATCCACTTTTGTTAACAAATCTACAAATAACTTGTAATCGTACTTACTGTTATTTTTATCCATGTGCATAACCTTGCATTTACTTGTGTATTTCATTGATCACTTTTCAGACCATTGCTGTAATTTATCTAAGTATTCTTGAATATCTAATTGGTTATGATCATTTGCCATTCCGAACAGTTTTGTATCATCAGCAAATTTGAAGACAATAGATTTCAGTCCGTGGTCTATATTATTCATATATATACTTTGGATAGAAGTGGCCCAAGAACGGAACCCTGAGGAACTCCATTCGTAACATTTTCCCATCTAGAAATTTTGCCATTCAGAACAACTCTCTGTTTTCGATCGTTCAACCAATTATTAGTCCAACTTGATAGGCTACCACTTATTCCGTGTGAATCTAATTAATAAGCAGTCTTTCGTGGGGGACGGTATCGAAAGCTTTTGCAAAGTCTAGACATATTAAATCTATATTGTTTCTTTAGTCATAATTTAAGATGACTGTATCATAGAATTCGAGTAAATTAGTCACGCAAGAACTTTCCCGTCTGAATCCAGGCTGGCTAACATTTATCAAACTGTTACTTTCTAAATGATGTTTGATAGCATCACTGATGATACTTTCCATTATTTTTCCTGCAATTAAATTCAAGCTTATACGCCTGTAGTTATTTCGTTTCTTTTTGTCACCTTTTTTGAATATGGGAGTAACGTTAGCTAGCTTCCATTCTCTTGAGATACCTCCGGATATGATGGATTTCTTGGGGATAATTTCTAATGGAACAACAATCTCATTTTTCGTTGCCTTTAAGATTCCTGAATGCCAACCGTCAGGCCCTGTTTTTGTTTTCTATGTCCCTTTTAATTTTTTCTTTTGTTATATTTACCGTAGTGAGTTAGTTCACCCTTGAGTTTTCACAGGTTTCAGTTTGGAGTTCACTTTGAGGTGTTTCGTTAACAAATACGGAGCTAAAATAATTGTTTAAAATATTACACATTCCTTCATTTGAATATTCAAGTTGACCGTCAGCAGATAATAATGGGCCAATGTGATTCCTAATAATCTTTTTATCTCTAATGTAACTATAGAATTTTTAGGGATTCTCTTTGAATTTTTCATCGATATTGATTTTGTATTGTCGTTTTTGTTTTCTTATTGTTTTTTAATCTCTCTGTATTATTACATATCTTTGATAATTATCATTAGGTGCACCCAAGCACTTGTATTTCTTATAAGCCTCTATTTTTAGCACTACCTTTTCCAGTTTCTTTGTCAAGCCATTTTGGGTGAGCCTGATTTGGGGGCGTCTGTCCTTAAACGGGATGTAAGTATGAATCATCTTAGTAAGCGTATTTTGAAAAATTTCCCACATCTGATCTATAGATCTTTTGCTTAAATTTTCCTCACAATCTGTAAGCTGAAGCTCCTGACGTAGTCCTATGAACTGAGCTTTACGGAAATAGGGCTTTTTAGATACAAAAGTGTCTATTCTAATTTTTTTTAGCAGTTTGAATCTAAGTTGTGATCACCATTTGCAAGAGTTTCACCAACTTCTACATCGGTTATCATGTTTTCGCGGCTAGTGATCAATAGATCAAGTAAATTTCCATATCTTGTGGGCTCTTTTACATACTGAACCAACTAATTATTACAAAGAAAATCTATCAAGCGACTACCTATATGGCCATGTTCAAGTGTCATCCAATCAATGTCAGTAAAATTGAAATTACCCATTATCAATAAGTCCCGGTTGCAGAAACAAGACAGTTCTTGAAACAACATTTTGTCGTCTACTAATGATAATGTCTTTGGCCTATATATTCACCTACATTAATTTTTTGTCCATTTGTTTGGGTTAATTCTACCCACAAACTATTATATTTATCCTTTCTCATTTTCTCTAAAGCACATGCATGGACATTGTTTTTAACGTACAACAGAACATCCCCACCTTTCTTGTGGTTTCTATCATGATGAAAGTGTTTAAATCCCACAATATTAAATTCGGCTTCAAACTCTCTACTATTTAACCATGTATCAGTTATTCCCATCATATCGAGATTTTCGGTTTTGACATACGCCTGGATTTCTTGGAATTTGTTCCCGATACTGCGAGTATTAAAGTATATGGTTTTAAGAAGCTCGTGATTATTTCTATTTGACTCGTTTTGAGTTTCAACATCATGCCTTACATTATAATTTTGCTCTATATTGACATTTGGTCCTTCATTGATATTCAGTGCCTCATGGACATTTGCCCCATCACGGACATCTGGTTCCTCACGGTCATCCGACCTCTAATGTACATCTTGCCCCCCTCTGTCACCGCGTCCCACACCGGCCACTCGTCTTTCATTGATTTTCTGTCCGGTATCACTTCCTGAAATGATATTCTGTCCTCCACTGACATTATATCTTACCGCGATATTTTGTCCTCCACTATCATTACATCCGATCGTGATATTTTTTCTTTCATTGACATTACATCCTAATGTATTATTTTGTCCTCTACTGACATTATATTCTAAAATGATATTCTATCCTCTACCGTCATTCTATCCTAAAATTATATTTTGTTCTATACTGACATATTGCCGTATATTACTGTTACGCCCTACTCTGTTATTCCCAATACATTCTATTTCCCATTTCCTTTGGGTTTC
>NC_134796.1:16604220-16609220 GCF_046742065.1 Oratosquilla oratoria
GTCAACTTGACCACGCATGTCGTGGTGAAGTTCCTGCCGATTCCGCTCGAAGAATCAAGCCGACGCGAAGAGTTGCCCCCGAGAACCATCTGGTGTCCCACTTTTTTGCCCCGTCGAAGGCTTCCAAGACGTGCGAGGCTCGTTCCTGCCCTAGAAAATGCACCACGGCGGCACAATCTTGAAAAAAAAAAAAAAAAAAAAAAAAAATCGCACTCGTTTTCTGTTTTCCCTCACACTCATGGCGGTTCATGGCCGCGGCATTTTTGACCGAAGCGAGACTCGTTCATTCGGGAGTACATGAGGCTCTCCCGGCCGTTTTCTCCCTTCTTGTTTTCCCGTTTTCTTTTACATTTGGCTACGGCCTCGAACCATAGCGGCAGATCTTTTGCTTCATAATGAGGTCGAATGCAGGAATAGAGAAACGAAAAACAAAATAAATAACTAAATATAAAGTAATATAATATACGCTAGAATGAGGTAAGATAAAATGCGATAAACTTGTATGAAAATATAAACAATATAGTATGATGTTATGTGATATGATGTAATAAAATATACTACAATACAATATGATGAAATTTAGTATATTGTGATATAACATATAATATGATGTAAAATAATACAAAACAATACAGTATAATGCACTACAATACTCGTACAGTTAAATATAGCACAGCACAAAACAGTACAGTACAATACAATACAATGCAGTATAGTATAATGCAGTGCAGTATAGTACAATTTAGTACAGTGTAGTACAGTATAGTACAACCTAGTACAATGTAGTGCAGTACAGTGCATTTCAGTGCAATACAGTACAGTAAAGAGGAGTGCAGCACACTGCAATACAGTGCAGCACAGTGGAGGACAGTGTAGTACAATACAGTGCAGTGCAGTACAGTAAAATATAGTACAGTGCAGAGCAATATAGTACAGTACAGTGCAGAGCATTACAGTAGAGTAGAGTAGAGTAGAGTAGAGTAGAGTAGAGTAGAGTAGAGTAGAGTAGAGTAGAGTAAAGTAGAGTAGAGTACAGTAGAGTAGAGTACAATGCAGTACAGTGTATTATACTGTATTACAGTGCAGTGCAATACAATACAATACAATACAATACAATACAATACAATACAATACAATACAATACAATACAATACAATACAATACAATACAATACAATAAATTGCAGTATAATGGAATACAATATAGTGTAGCGCAATGCAATACAATACAGCACAGTGCAGTGCAATACAACAGCACAGTATAATACAGTGGCGTAAAATACAACACAATGTTGTTCAATACAATAGAGAACAGTACAATACAATGCGATGTAATATAGTACAATACTATACAATACAATACAATACAACATGATACAATACAATACAATACATTGTACTCGTAGTACAATCCAATACAATGCAATACAGTGCAGTACAATAAAAACAATACATTACAATACAATGCAATACAATACAATACAATACAATACAATACAATACAATACAATACAATACAATATAATACAATACAATATAATACAATACAATACAGTGCAGTATAATACAATGCAGTGCAGTACAACACAATGTAGTGCAGTACAATACAATACATTATAATACAATGCAGTACAATATGACACAATACATAATAATGCAATACAATACAGTGCAGTACAATACAATACAGTGCAGTACAATACAATACAATACAATACAATACAATACAATACAATACAATACAATACAATACAATACAATACAATACAATACAATACATTAGGAGTACAATACAATGCAATACAATATAATACAAGATTATTCTATGTAATGTAATGTAATGTAATATTATCTGAATAACTAAATGGTGAGGTGAACAAGCGTCTAAACAAGAAATGAAACCTACAAAATATCGCCCCCATGAATACGTTAGCTTCTGTTCGCTTCCCATCAGCTTTATCATCTTTTTTTTTCGTTGGGGCATTGCTGCTATTCATCTATCAATCAATCAATCTATTATACTATCAAAGGCAGTTGTCCTATGGTCGAGTTTACGAAGAATGTGCTGATAAGAATAGGGTTTTAATGCGTTTGATGATATACTGTATAGACTAAGGATAAGTAACATGAAAATAGCATTCTAAAAGTAAAATGTGAAAGAAATGAGATGAGATTATGTATATATGAATATTAGGCTTTGGGGTTAATAAAAGTAGTATTATGTGTAAGAAACATAAAAAGGGAAGGTACAAAGGATGTAGAAGAACAGAAGAAAAATAGGATGAAAACATATATGAATGATATAAGCTCTGGGTTTAATAAAATCAGTAATATGTAAAAAATAAAAAGGGAAGACACAAAGTATGTAGAAGAAAAAAAGGGGGGGGGACATTATAGTATTTCCTTCGAGAGCAGAGAGAAATTGGGAGTGCTGAGGGGGGGGGGGGTAGAGTTACAAGGGTGATAGTATTGGATATGTGTTGCTGAAGCGAACAGAAATGTACATTAGGTGAAGTTACACTTATTGTTAAATCTACACTTACGCGCGCGCACACACACACACACACACACACACACACACACACACACACACACACACACACACACACACACACACACACACACACACACACACACACACACACACACACACACGCACACGCATACACACACACACACACACACACACACATACACACACACACGCGACTCGGTGGCGCGATTGGTAGAGTCCCTGACTGTCACTACGGCGGTCCGGGTTCGAATCCTGCCCAGGGTGAAATAGTTTCAGTATCGCTGCGTTTCGAGTCGTTACTCCAACTCTCGTGGGCGGGGAGTTGGGGGTGTATGTGCGTGTAAGGTCATAGCATTACAATAGATCGGCCATACGAGCTCTGAGCTCTCTTTCGGTAGGGAAATAGCTGCTGATCACGAGTCCAGTACGTGATCCAAAGACCAAGGTGAATACACACACACACACACACAGACACACAGACACACACACACACACACACACACACACACACACACACACACACACACACACACACACACACACACACACACACACACACACACACACACACACAAACGCACACATACACGTGTGCATGCATACATACAGACAAGTTTGAATATAGACTAGGAAAAGCATCAATAATGATGAATATTATTCTTCAGATATTATCAATTTTTTGTTGCCAAAGAACTGAGATAGATGTTGACACCGCCAAATAATTTTACTGATCACGTGATTGGCGATCTTTGACATGAATAATGTCACCTTTGATCGAGACCTCATTCAAGCAGGGTCAGTCTCCCCATCGACAAAATGGAATCTTCAGGACTCGTGACGGAACTGAAGAAGTTGATGCCAAAGGCATGCGGCAGAGTTAAACGAAAGAAAGGGAAAGGGGCCGAGATTATCTATCGGAACAGAAAGTTCGGTGGAGTGTTGCACTCCAACCCTCCAACCCAGTACTCCATCTTCAAGCACTCCCCTTACCCCCCTCCCCCTCCCTCTCATCCCTCTCCCCCCGGATGGATTACTCCGGACGTGAAGCCGTGTCTGGGGTTGATGGTGATGCCGGTCGGTCCGCGCCGGCCCGCGGTTCGTGACCAACGCTTAAGAAGACTGCTGGGTGAAAGGGGACGATCAGCCTTGCCATGTGGGATGTGAATAAAGTCTATTTGTAACAGCTTTACATGGTGTGTATGCTGGTACAATCTTTAAGTCACTAATATTCATTGCAACTATTTAGCTAAATATTTGGGTGTCACACAAGGAGACCGTGAACAGTCATGACTGTTGACTACTTACTAAGTTAGCTTCACAGTGGTAGTCTATTAAATTGGACTAGTAATTGGTTGAACGATCGAAAACAGAGTTGTTTTAAATGGCAAAATTTCTAGATGGAAAAATGTTACGAGTGGAGTTCCTCAGGATTCCGTTCTTGGGCCACTTCTATTCATAGTATATATAAATGATGTAGACCACTGACTGAAATCTATTGTCTCCGAGTTTGCTGATGGTACAAAACTGTGCGGAATGGCAAATCATCATTCAAACTAATTAGATATTCAAGAATATTTAGATAAACTACAGCAACTGTTTGAAAAGTGGCTAATGAAATTTAACGCGAGTAAAGGCAAGGCTGTGCACATGGGTAAAAATAATGGTAAGTGCGATTACAAGTTATTTGGAAATTCGTTAACAAAAGTGAATAGTGAAAAGGATCTCTGTGTAATTATCAATAACGATCTCAAATCATCTAAACAGTGTATTTCAGCCTTTGAGAAAGTAAATAAAATTCTAGGACTGATTGCGCGATCTTTTGACTTCAAAAGTCCATCTCTCATTAACAAGCTATATAAATCGTTCGTCCACATTTGGAATATGCTATTTCCGTATGGTCACCGAATCTCATTAAAGACATTGGTAGATTGGAAAAAGTACAACGGCGGGCCACAAAACTGATTCCAAATATAAAAGATGAATCATACGAAATTTTACTAAAACATATGAACCTCTTTTGCCTAAAAAAGCGTAGACTCAGAGGTGACTTGATACAGGTCTTTAAGATTCTAAAGAGAACTGACATCAAAAGTGATAAAGTTTTCACACTAAATGAGAACCCGACAAGAAATAATTGTCTCAAACAGTCAGGAAATAGATTTAATTCGGAAGTAGGTAGAAACAACTTTGCCAACCGTGTAGTTAATGAATGGAATAAACTTCCTGTAGGGGAGGTGCAATGTATTTCATTTCGAAGCTTTAAGATTCGTTTAGATAAACGCCTACGCAAGATGCTGTAATGCCTGCCATATATCTTATATTATTTGTTTATTTGCTTGTTATTGTTTGTCTGTTTGGTTATTATTATTTGCTTTATCATCATTTATTATAATTTATCTATCAATTTATTATGATGTACTATTTACCTGGTTTATTATTTAATTTTACCTATCTATTGATTTTATTTATTATTATTTGTATTATAA
>NC_134796.1:16619220-16626720 GCF_046742065.1 Oratosquilla oratoria
GTGCAAGGATGGTGTGTGGAACAAGGAGGGCGGGAGGAAATAGAAGGAAGGGTAGTGAGTGGTGGGATGAGGAAGCGAAGAAGGGTGTAGAAGAGAAGAAGCAGGCTTTCATAGATTAGCAACAAAATAGGACGAGGGAATGGTATGAGAGATACAAAGTAAAGAGAAGGGAAGTTAAGCATAAGATAAAGGAAGCAAAGAGGAGAGCAGATGTGAAATGGGGTAAGAGTAATACAGAAAATTTTGCAAGCAATCATTTTTTTTTTTAAGAAATTAAAAGAGAAAGAGGAGGTGAATCAATTAGAGAAGAAAAAGTAAAAGGTGCAGATGGAGAGATGATAATGGAAGAGAACGCAGTGAGAGGAAGGTGGGCAGAATATTTTAGGGAGTTGCTAAATGTAAACGAGGATGGGGAGGGAAAGGTAGTTGCAGTGGGAAATGCTAAGGAAATGAAATGAGAGTGATGAGTGAGGAGAATGGGGGAGAAATATGGAATGATAAAGTGAAAGCAGCTGTTAAGACGATGAAAGCAGGTAAGGCGCCTGGGTTGGATAGATACTATGCAGAATGTCTGAAGAAAGGAGTCACAGTTAAGGTGAACTGGCTGGTGTGGTTATCTAATGTTTGTTTAAGAGAGGGTAGAGTGCCGGAGCACTGGAGGAGTGCCTGTATAGTTCCGCTTTACAAGGGAAAAGGGGACAAGTATGAATGTAGTAGTTTCAGAGAGATCAGCTTGTTGAGTGTAGTTGGGAAGGCTTATGGGAGGGTCTTGATCGAGAGGATTAGGAGAGGAACAGAGTGAGTGTTTGGTGAGGAACAGTGCGGGTTTAGGACAGGTAGGGTTGTGTAGATCAGATTTTTGTGGTAAGACAGATATGTGAGAAAGCTATAGGAAAAGGTAAGGATGTTTTTTGGGCTTTTATGGATCTGGAAAAGGCTTATGACAGGATAGACAGGAAGTCACTGTGGGAGATACTTTAGATATATGGGATAAGATGAAAGCTGTTAAGAGCAGTCAGGAGTTTTTACGAGAGTAGTAGAGCATGTGTTAGGATTAGAAATGGAGAGAGTGAATGGTTTGAGGTAAAGGTGGGACTTAATCAGGGATGTGTTATGTCGCTCTGGCTGTTCAATCTTTACATGGATGGGGTGGTGCGAGAGATGAATGCAAGGGTAGTGGGTAGGGGTTGGATATGGTTAAAGAAAAATGTAGAAGCGTGGAAAGTGAGCCAGTTGTTGTTTGCGGACGACACTGCGCTTGTAGCAGGATCAGAGGAGGGATTGAAGAAGCTAGCGACAGAGTTTGAGAAGGTGTGTGAAAGAAGGAAACTGAAGATAAATGTGGACAAAGGTAAGGTGATGAGATGTACAAGGGGAGAGAGTGACAGCATGCTGGAAGTGAGCATTAAGGGAGAGAGACTTGAGGACATGGACAGTTTTAGATACTTGGGTGCAAATGTTGTAGGAAAAGGAGGAATGGGGGTGGAGGTAGAATGTAGATTGAGAGAAGCTAGTAAATGCCTTGGTGGATTAAAAAGTGTAATAAGAAATAGACATCTGGGAATGGATGCTAAGAGGAGGTTATATGAAGGAGTGATTGTGCCGACAGCACTATACGGGGCAGAAACATGGAACATAAGAGAGGAAGAGAGAAGGGGTTTGAATGTGTTTGAGATGAAATGTCTGAGAAGTATGATAGGGATTACTAGGCTGGATAAAATGTGAAATGAGGAGGTGAGGAGGAAAACGGGGGTGGAAAGGGAGTTGGAAGATAGGGTTGATGAAAGAGTATTAGGATGGTTTGGACACATGGAAAGAATAAGTGAAGAAAGATTGGTAAATGAGGTGTGGAAGGCAGGTGAGGAAGGAGTGAATATGAGAGGCGACCTAGGATGAGATGGATAGATGGGGTAAAACGGGCATTACAAAAGAGAGAAATGTCCGTTAAGGAAGGACGAGAGAGGACAGAGGATAGGGGGAGAATGGAGAAGGGTTGTGTATTGATGATGCTGTGATGCATGAGGGGGAGTGGGTGGGGGATGGGGAGTGAGGAAGTATGTATGTCTTCTCCTTTTCTGCACGAGGGGATGGAAAGGGGGGTCGCCGAATTAATGAAGCGGCCTTGCTGTGGATGTGCTGTGTCTTGCGACACTGCTTCTGACCCAGGGCAGTGGACAGGAGGGAGGAGGGGAGTGGAATATATAGAAAATGGAACGGGTGGGAGTGGTTTCTATGCCTTTTTCTTTTCAGCTACCCCCTGTGTAAAGGGGAAAGAGCCTTTGGTATATGTAGCAAATCAATTTTGTTAATTATGCTTCTGCTATTTGTATAGTAAACTTTAAGTTTATCTTCCCTCCACCTGCTTTGGTGATTTTTTTCACAGTCCCTCTCTAAGTTGTTTCTATTGCCTAAACTATATTCCGATACTTCCCCCCCCCTATTCCCACGTAATCTACCCGGAAAAAACCCTGTAGGATGTCTCCTTCTTGCTCAAGGGATTCAGCTAGGAGCCAAAATCCTCTGGGCAACAAGTGCACCCCGTCCCTTGTATATAGATGATTCCTACCGTAAAAGCGGTCCCAGTTGTTGACAGATGTCCATCCATTGGCCTTACAATGTTTTGCCACCCTGCAATTCATTGCAATAGCCCTGGAATGCCACATGCCTCCAACTCTACGCCTCGGAAGAATTCCACGTACAACAGGAACACCTCCCCTATTCTAATCTTGTCTAGCGCATCCCGGAACCGCGCAAACAATTCCTCACTCCCTAACTTACCTGTATCATTGCCCCCGGCACTTAAGCAAACTACAGGGTCCTTACCTTCCGCTACTAAACATTCTTCAATCCTATCTCTAACATCTCCTATCCCCGCGCCGGGGAAACACATCTGCGTCCTATGTTTCCTGTCTTTATCGCAGAAAGCCCTGTCTAAGTATCCCACTTGACTGTCTCCTACAATCAAAATCTAACCTGTGGGCAGGGATCCAGGGTCTGCCCTTCCCTTCTTCTCTTGATTTTCATTTGCCTCTTATTCCTGCAGATTCGCTAGTGCTTGAAACGAGTTTTTGCAAGCGAGCGGGGCTGGTGAGGACTTTTTTCCACAATTCCGCATCTTGTTTTTCGTTGTTTTCCATCCAAGCTCATAGCTAGTTTTGTCTTCCGTATTTTGGGCCTTCGAGCGGAGAACTCGATTCTCCTCTTTAAGGCACTTTACAGCATCCTACAAGGCTTCAGTTCTACTAAGTAAAGATTGTACCCCATCGGCGCTGAACACGGTAACAACACCACTTGCTATATCACTAATTGAAGCACCTACTCGGATGACCTGACCTGAGTGACGACAACTGCTCAACACGATTCTATGATATTCTTCTCCTTAATGTCCTTACTTAAGAATTTTTTTCCCAATCAATGCAATGATGAAAATCCCTTAAATGCAAAAACAACCCACTTGAAACTTGCCCTGTTCTGATGTTATATTTATGTTGGTTTATTCTCAATTTTAAATCCTTGCCTGTTTGTCATTATAGTTAAAGTTACAATTTTTGCAAGGGATACTATAAACACAGCCTTCATTACAAGCAGGTGAATTTTTAATCTCCCACTCTCTGTGAGTCATTGAGACTCTTTGCTTCCACTTCCCCTTCTCCCACTCTATGTGAGTCACTGAGACTCTCTGCTCCCACTCCCTTCTCTCCCATAAACAGACGAGTCAGGTCATACACTTCCGACTCACTTTCTTATTCCTCTTGGAACAGGGATTTCAAGTCAGTCTCTGTCTCGACTTGGGTACTTTCACTGGGGATTTTTTCCTCGGGATTCAGACTGTCCATACATTTAGGTTATCTACATACTTTCCCTCTCAAGACCTTTATTGGCCTCACCTGGTCCCTAGAGCCTTCTCTCTCTCTTCTCTCCCATGTGGCCGTGCAAACCGGTAGTAATCCCGGATGTTCTTTCTCAAATTGTTTGGCTTCTTCCGAAACAATTTGGATATCTGCCACTGTGGATATAAGGCACATCTTCCCACCCAACGAGTCATTTCCTGGAATGACTTCAACTCCTTCCACTGGCAACTGATCTACTAGGCCCATCATCGCCTGTGCCTCATATGGAGACGATTCCATATCTATCTCTACCACTGGCACCCTCACTAGGCCTCCTAGGGAGCCTATGACTTCTCTCCCTTTTTCTACAGATTTTTGTGCTATACTACTCAGCATTACTGATTGGTGATGGAGCTTTGCCCTTCCTTTATATACTAATGAAACAAACTTCATATTTTTTAACACAGAAGTTTACACCAAAATCACAAACCCTGGACATTGCCTTAATAGTTCTAGTGAGTGCCCTCAGAGCACTCACCCACTGTAGCACATGGAAATAAGTACATAATGAAATCGAACGATCCACCAAAGTATTAATCAATAATGGCTTCAGTGAGAAAGAGACTAACCACCAAATAAAGAAGATAATGGACGGTTGGTACAAATATAATAAATATAATCAAAATGTAGAAAGAAAAATAACATCTATTATAAATCTATATTCTCATCAGCCTACAAAGGAGATGAGCATATAATGAAACATATTATAAAGAGGAATATAAAACCAATTAACCCAGAGAAATAATAAACTTGGTGATCTATTATAAGACAAGGAAGACTAGCCACTTCCTTATTAAAAACAGCCCCCACCAAAAGAGAAAGGAACTTCAAAAATCACATGTCATCTATAGGTTTACTTGTACACAAGGGGACTGCGAAGCCCTCCCCTTCACTTATATTGGCATGACGACAATGAAGTTATCCCGTCGACTTTCATACCACCTGACATCAGGAGCCCCTAAAAATCATTTAAGAGACATCCATGCCACAACATCAACAAGAAGCATCCTCGAAGGCAACTCCGAGATTTTAGAAATATGTACAGATGACAGACGCTTCCTAATTTTAGAAGCATTATATCTTAAAGAGTTGAGCCCAAATCTAAATATACAAGCAGATGACCTTAGGGCCCTCCCAAGCATGAGACAAATCGCCACAAATCCAAGCATGAGACTTAACCCCACAAATCAAAGCCGAGACAAAACGCCGCAATCCCAAACACAGGACATTTTGTCACAACATGAACCCGAAGACTTCCCCTAGTACGTGACATTTCATCACTGCCTGAGTTACCAGGTAACCTTTTCCAGGTGACCGGTAACCTCCTCCGGTAATTTAAGAATATATAATAAAATAACTAAACATAACACTGGAATAATTCTTATCCTAACCAGATCGAATATTCTTAAGAGCTACTGAAGAAAGGTCTTGAACCCGAAATCGCGATATAACAAAAATGACCACCTACAGTGAAATCATAAACCTCCTTTCAAAGGAACATAAATCCATAGTAAGACATATGGAAAATACATTAAAGAAATAAATGCACGATTAGCCATCACTTTCAATGACGTATGTATAAGAGAAAATCTCCTGCCCACACACACACACACACACACACACACACACACACACACACACACACACACACACACACACACACACACACACACACACACACACACACACACACACACACACACACACACACACACACACACACACACACACACACACACACACACACACACACACACACACACACACACACACGCACGCACACACACACACACACACACACACACACACACACACACACACACACACACACACACACACACACACATACACACACACACACACACACACACACACACACACACACACACACACACACACACACACATATATATATATATATATGTATATATATATGTATATATATATGTTTATATATATATATATATGTATATATAATATACATATATATGTATATATATATATATGTATATATATATGTATATGTATATATATATATAAGAAAATGACCGTAATGGGTGAGGAAAATGGAGGAGAAATAAGGAAGGATGAAATGAAGGCAGTTGTTAAGATGATGAGAGCAGGTAAGGCACCTGGTATGGAGGGATGCCACGCAGAATGTCTAAAAAAATAGGAGGCACAGTGATGATCGACTGGCTGGTGAGGTTACTTAATGTTTGTTGGAGAGAGAGCAGAGTACCGGAGGACTGGAGGAGTGCCTGTATAGTTCCACTCTACAAAGGAAAAGGGGGCAAGTGTGAGTGTAGTAGTTTCAGAGGGATTAGCTTGTTAAGTGCAGTTGGGAAGGCTTATGGGAGGATCTTGATCGAGAGGATTAGGAGAGGAACAGAGGGGGTAATTGGTGAGGAACAGTGTGGATTTAGGACAGGTAGAAGTTGCGTGGATCAGATTTTTGTGTTAAGACAGATATGTGAGAAAACTATATGAAAAAGGTAAGGATGTTTTTTGGGCTTTTATGGATCTGGAATAGGCTTATGACAGGGTAGACAGGAATGCACTGTGGGAGGTTTTGCAGATATATGGCATAGGAGGAAAGCTTTTAGGAGCTGTCAGGAGTTTTTATGAGAGTAGTAGAGCATGTGTCAGGATTAGAAATGCAGAGAGTGAGTGGTTCGAGGTAAAGGTGGTATTTCATCAGTGATGTATCATGTCGCCCTGGCTGTTGAACTTATACATGGATGGGGTGGTGCGAGAGGTAAATGCAAGGGATTGGATATAGTTGAAGAAAATGGAGAAAAGTGGGAGGTGAGCCAGTTGTTGTTTGCGGAGGAGGGCTTGAGAAAGTCAGTGACAGAGTTTGGGAGTGTGTGGAAGAAGATAGTTGAAGATAAATGTGGGTAAAAGTAAGGTGATAAGATATACAAGGGGTGAAAGTGGCAGCAGACTGGAAGTGAGCATTAAGGGAGAGCGATTGGAGAAAGTGGATAGTTTTGTGGCAGGAAAGGGAGGAGTGGGGGTGTGGGTAGAATGTAGATTAAGAGAAGCGAGTAAATGCCTTGGCGGATTAAAATGTGTAATGAGAAATAGACATTTGGGAATGGATGCTAAGAGGAGATTGTATGAAGTGATTGTGCCAACAGTACTGTATGGGGCAGAAACATGGAACATGAGAGAGGAAGAAAGAAGGAGTTTAAATGTGTTTGAGATGAAGTTTTTGAGAAGTATGATGGGGGAAACTAGGCAGGATAGAGTGCGAAATGAGGAGGTGAGGAGGAGAACAATGGTGGTAAGGGAGGTGGTAGATAGGGTGGATGAAAGAGTATTGAGATGGTTTGGACACATGGAAAGAATAAGTGAAGAAAGACTAGTAAAAGAGGTATGGAAAGCAGATGTGGAAGTAGTGAATATGTGGGGGCGACCTAGGATGAGATGGATGGATGGGGTGAAAGGGGCTTTGGGGAAAAGGGGAATGTCTGTTGAGGAAGGACGGGAGAGGACAGAAGACAGGGGTGAATAGAAAATGGTTGTATATGGATGATGCTGTGATGCATGAGGTGGAATGGATGAGGCGATGGGGGGTGAGGTAGTATGTATAAGAAAATTTTGACGC
>NC_134796.1:16634220-16639220 GCF_046742065.1 Oratosquilla oratoria
ACGTCTGTGACGTCATGTCGCTCAGGTATTCAATTTGACTTTTGTCAGTTTATGAGAATAATGACCTCAGATCAACTAGATTTCTGATTACGCTTACAATATCATTAAATATGACTAAGGGAAACTGTAAACTTATCATTTAGTGTTGTAAAACACAACTTCCTGAAAACAACTGCCCCCAAACTCAAAAGTTTGAAGCTACTTCCTTCGAGTGTTGCTCCTTAGCACTAGATTTTATACTCGTTCAATCAAAGTGTTTTAGAATTGGGAAATGGAAGGTTGGGGTCGGTGGAGTGGAAATCACCTCCACCTCTCCCACGTAACCCTTCTGTCAAGAGATTAAAACGCTGCCTATTTGCACAGAAGTAGACCACTAATCTGACGTTGAGCATATTTTTTCATTTTTATTTTTATATATTCTTTCTTTTCTTAATTTCATTTTTTCTTTTTCTTTACTTTCTCTACTTCTTTCTTTTTTCTTTCCTTTTTATTTATTTTCGTTATTTTTTATTGTCTTAATTTTATTTCTTTTCTTTTCTTTTCTTTTCTTTTCTTTTTTCTTTCTTTTCTTTCTTTTCTCTTATCTTTCTCTCAGGTTCTATACCAGATCGTACAAGAAAAAAGACCTTATGGAGTTGTGATAGCATTTGTGGTAGCACTCTTATTATTATTTTGTTTTTCATTCAATTTGACTTTATCTACAGTATTATAATAAGTATTATTATTTTATCTACTTGTCTTATTCTATTTTTTTTGTATTTAATCTTGTTTTATCGTATTTCATCTTAACTTACTTCTTTTATTGCAGAGAAAATATTCCACAAAACATAGCTTCAGAAAAGATTCTGCTTAGGTCTTGATTAATGTGAAGAGAGAAAAGACGTCCAATTCGAGAAAAAGTGAGAGCCCAAGCGTATCTGTGGCGAACGTGGGAAAGCTGTGTTGTGCTCTGTATATACACACATATATATATATATATATATATATATATATATATATATATATATACACACACACACACACACACACACACACACACACACACACACACACACACACACACACACACACACACACACACACAAGAACACAAGAACATAAGAATGAAGGAGACTGCAAGAGACCATAAGGCCTATACTAGGCAGCTCCGTATCCATCACCCCCTGTCATCCCCATCCATAACGTTGTCTAATCGTTTTTTTAATTAAAACAACTGATAGTTTCAGCGCCTACTACATGGTTACTAAGTTTATTCCATTCATCGACCACCCTATTAGTAAACCAATTCTTGCCTATTTTCTCCTTAAATCTAAATTTGTCCAGTTTATACCCATTACTGCGAGTCCTGCCCTGTTGTTTTATTATGATGACCTTGTTTGCATCACCCTTGTTATAGCCTTTGATCCACTTGAACACTTCTATTAGATCACCCCGCACTCTCCGTCTTTCCAGAGAGTGTAAGTTTAGGTGCCTAAGCCTCTCTTCGTAAGGCAAATTTTTGAGTCCATGTATCCTTTTGGTCATTCTTTTTTGTACTGATTCTAGTAAATTTATGTCCATTCTGTAGGACGGAGACCAAAACTGTACCGCATAGTCAAGGATGGGTCTAACTATCGCTAGAGAGAGTTTGATAATTACCTCTGCACTTCTATTCGTTACCGTCCTAGCAATGAAGTCTAATGCACTGTTAGCTTTATTTCTGGCGCTAATGCATTGCTTCCTGGTTTTAAGGTCCGGACTCACCAGAACTCCCAAGTCCCTCTCGCACTCAGATTTGTCTGAAAACGTGTTATCTAAGTTGTATCTATTTTTGGGGTTGTGTAGCCCTACGTTTAACACGCTACACTTAGAGATATTGAAGTTCCTTTTCCATTTCACCGACCATGTTAACAATTTATTAAGATCATCCTGCAGAATCTGGGCGTCGTCTCCTGACCTAATTAGGCTTCCTAATTTAGTGTCGTCCGCAAACTTACTAACATCACTAAATATCCCATTGTCTAAGTCGTTTATGTACATAATGAACAACAAGGGACCCAAAACCGAGCCCTGGGGGACCCCGCTAGAAACATTGGCCCACCTAGATTTAATTCCATTTATGGTGACCCGCTGTTTTCTGTTACTAATCCAAGCTCTAATCCATTCTAATACTTTTCCTCCTATGCCATGGGCTTTGATTTTATTTAGTAGTCTCTGGTGTGGCACCTTGTCGAACGCTTTGCTAAAGTTAAGGTAAATAACATCGTAATTTTCATTGTTATCTGACGCCTTATATATTTTAGTGTAAAAGGATAGAAGATTAGTCACACATGACTTACCCTTGGAGAAACCATGCTGTGAATCACGAATTAAATTATACCCTTCGATGTGTTCTCTGAGCCTATTCACTATTATTGATTCAAGCACTTTTCCTATAACCGATGTCAAAATGATTGGCCTGTAGGTGCATATAGACGGTCTATCTCCCTTCTTGAAAACAGGAACAACGTTTGCTTGCCTCCAAGCAGCTGGAACAAAACCAGTGTCTACTGATTTATTGAATATTTCAGTTAACTGGTCGCAGATTTCAAATTTACACTCCTTAAGCATTCTTGGAAAATTTTTGTCTGGACCCGGAGATTTTGTAGCTTTAAGTCTGTCAATCTGCTTGACTACTTCTTCTTTACTAATGCTAATGTTAGATAGACTACTTTCTTCATCCTCTCTGAAAATCGGATCGCAGTCAAGTACTTTATCTAACCTCTCATTAGTAAACACTGATAGAAAATAATTGTTGAACTCCTCACTCATTTTTTCCTCCGATTCTACCATGACATTTTCATTGTTTTTAATTGGTCTTATTCTTTCTTTATTTTCTGTTCTATAGGAGTGAAAGAAACCCTTTGGGTTGGATTTTGCTTGACTGGCAACCTTAGTTTCATAATAACGTTTCGTTGTACGTGTATTCCTTTTAACCAGCTTTACCATTTCGTTATATCTTGATCTAAGGTGCGATTCCCCGTTATTTTTATGTAAAGTCCTCTTTTTATTCCGATCTCATGTTTCAATCTGTCCGTCATCCATTTGGGAGTATTACTATTTTTCCGTATTGACTTTAGGGGGATAAATGTATTTTGTGCATTAATAATTAGATCAGTTAGATTGCTATACATCTCTTTTAAATCGCTGACCTGACTGTTGGGCCCTCGACCCCAAATGACCTGACCTAAGGTATGCATATTACCCTCCGTGACACACACACACACACACACACACACACACACACACACACACACACACACACACACACACACACACACACACACACACACACACACACACACACACACACACACACACACACACACACACACACACACACACACACACACACACACACACACACACACACACTCACACACACGTATATATATATATATATATATATCTACATATATATATGTATATATGTATGTATATATATATGTATATATATATACATATATATATATATATATATATATATATATATGTATGTATATGCAAGCGCGTGTGTGTATGTTTCACAAGAAGACGACGTCCGCCACTTTTGCAGGAATTCAACGCGGAAGGTCAGTTTGTGGCATTCAGGTAACGAGGGCAAAGGGTTTATCTGTCTGTCTCACTGTCTTCCTATACCTGCTTGAATCTGGTTATAATTATCTCTCTATCTGTCTGCCTGGCTACCAATTTGCCTGACTACTTTCTGTCTAATTTTTTGTCTTTCAAACTGTCTTCTGTCTGCCTGGCTATATGTCCACCTACCAGTCTCTGTTTATCTGTCTGCCTTTCCATTTGTCTTTTGTTCAGTTCGTTCTGCCTGTCCCCTGCCCTTCTGTCTCGGATAATATTACGTACACGTATATATGTGTGGGAGAAGTTATTTGAAGAGTAGGTGCCCGTTTGTGCTGACGCATATTTGTTTACTACCATTTAGCTCCTCTGCTTCATAAACGTTAAGTTGGAGTAGACCACGGGATAGAGGAAGTCGTAGATAAACCAAGACATCCACGACACAACATCACAGTTTAAATGTAAATAGACGAACGTTGAGTAGAGGTTTCCGTTCGATGTTGTTCAGGTAAGCAAGATAGACAGCATTGTATGGTTAGACAAATAGCTCATTAGCGCTTTCGTTTCGTCCGAGGTCCACCACGCTGAGTAAAATCGCCTAATGGCAGCCAGCATGAATCTCAAAGGCAGCGTTTCCTAACCTTTTCGGACCCTAAGGGCACTCCTGTCGTCAGGTCTAGGCTTTCTAGCACCCCATTAATCTGTATGACATATAATTATTAGAAGGATAAACAAAAAGATGAAGTGAAGTACTGCCGTGCATTCAGCACTTATCAGCACCCCCTAAAGCTGAAGTCAATACTCACAAGGTTTGCTAGCATCTCAGGTTAAGAAACGCTGCCCTAAGATGTCCTTATCAGTGAAAGAATGATAATATAAATCTTTCCTACACAAAAAGTTTGATATCGTTCACAAGGGTGTAAGTACTGGTAAACCACAGACCATAATCAAATTCACTGTACAGGGGGGTTTCTCTCGGCTGAAGAAAATCGCATGATGGTAGCAAGAGTAAAAGTGTAGGTGATCATTAGTAGCGAAAATTGTTAATTAAGGTCACAGGAAGCGTGTTTCAGTTTGTTGAAGTAAAATACACCATTAGCGGAGAATCCTCATAACTTTTTTTTTTACTTGACTTGTTGGGTCCTTTGGTGAGGAATCCATTGGAATCCATTAAAAGATATCACGATCAGTTTTCAAACTTAGACATTTTTCCTTGCTCTTCATTGGAGCGGAATGTGTACTGTAAAAACAAGGCACTCCGCCGTGCGCATGCTCACATCACTGATGAGCTGACCTGGATCATGCTTCTGTCGAAGGACATAGCATTCACCTCCAGAAAAAAAAAGAAATCTTGAGGGGATAATTTTGATTCCATCATGTCTGGATCGGGGTGGATTGAGACGAGGATT
>NC_134796.1:16644220-16656720 GCF_046742065.1 Oratosquilla oratoria
GTTTCCTCACTAAGGCTCTAATTTTGGGAGGATGAGCGGAAACAAACTGTCCAAAGCTCTCCATTTTAATTAAGACACTGTTCGGTGTTTCGACTATAAGAAGTAATTATCAAGATACAAATACAATTCAGACAACACAATTATACAGATACGTTACATGGTCACAGAATGAAGAAGAATGCTACACTCTTGGTGTCATGCGCAACATTTAAACCTACGAAGGCTATGTAACGTATTTGTATAATTGTTGTTGATCTTATGCCTTTACTTTTTTGGAAATTTCCCTTTGGGGCTACAGGTAGCAGGATTTCTAATCCTATCCACCGTCCTATTTTTTGTCGCCTCTTACTACTTGCTACCTGGTGGTAGCATTCTTTTCCCCCACCACAGGGTAGGCAAAAAAAGCAAATGAATATTCAGAGAAATGGTACAGGTCAGTAACAAGGGGTTGGGTGATAACATAACGGAGGGACAGTCGTAGCATAAAAGTGTCATCATTTCTTTATGAACAGATTTTTCCTCTATCACAGACAAAATGATGTGTGACTCTGGTCCACAGGGGCGCACCATATAGACCCTAAAGTATCAACCGCATGCTACTTTGCCACAATAACATGCAGCCAATACCCCAGACGGTATATATATATATATATATATATATATATATATATATATATATATATATATATATACATATATACTAGCCAAATTACCCGCGCGTTCGTGAATCATCCCTAACCTAAACATACCCCACTTAACTCTAACCCTTAACCCTAACCAAAATATATGTATTTTTAAATGAAACATAGTTATCCAAGTACCTGGAGTGATATGGTATCAAAATATATATGGCTATGGGGGTCTATCTGCAAAACCTAACAGCAAGGAGCCTACAGGCCTTATTGCATCTCTTAATGTCGAAAGCCTTTTTACTAACGTCCCCGTTGATGAGACAATAAACTTCATCTTGGACGAGGTCTACCGTTCCCACCATCAACATGGGCATCCCGGAAAATATGCTGCGTCTTCTACTTGAAGCCTGCACCAAAGAATCCCCTTGACGTGGACCAGATGGAAAAATGTATAGGCAGGTAGACGGTGTGGTGATGGGGTCTCCACTTGGGGTCCTCTTTGCCAACTTCTACATGGGTCTGGTGGAGAGAAGAGTTTTATCTGTTCCCCATCTTTGTCCTCTTACTTACGG
Source organism: Oratosquilla oratoria (assembly GCF_046742065.1). Taxonomy (NCBI): domain Eukaryota; kingdom Metazoa; phylum Arthropoda; class Malacostraca; order Stomatopoda; family Squillidae; genus Oratosquilla; species Oratosquilla oratoria. Next base: position 16,645,425 of record NC_134796.1, read on the forward strand.
TAGATATGTGGACGATATTTTTGTAGAGTTTAGAGACTGGAAACATCTGAATTTACATGACGCGTGTATTAGTAGCTCTTGCCTTAATTTCACTCTCAAGTTGTATGGTGATGGGTCTTTACCCTTCTTAGACGTGTTTGTAAAGCCAGTTGATAACAAATTTGTGACCTCAATTCACGTCAAAGAAACAAATAAAGGAAGATTCCTGAACGCTGAAGGAGAATGTCCCACTTCTTATAAAAGAAGTGTCATCCACTCTTACGTCAATAGAGCATTCGCTCATTTTTCTACTTGGCCCCTACTCCATCAAGAGCTTAAGCGCCTACAGCAATTCCTAGTGAACAATGGCTTTTCTAACAAGAACGTCCAGTCTATCATCATGCAAAAAATGGCTGCATATTTAAGACATCATAACGCCTGCCCTGAGAAACGCCCCCCAATCCTTCTGCATTATAGATCTTTCATGAGTACAGCATACCGTACTGATGAAAAAGTCTTGAGGGAAATAGTTGAACATGGAACCCATCCCATGGACCCTGAGGACAAGTTGGAGCTCCGTATTTTCTACAAAAAATTAAAACCTCTAACCATATCCTAAAAAAATAACCCTATCCGTGCTCAAAAACCCCTCAAAAGAAGTAAAGTCGTGTACAAATTTATCTACCCGCACGAAGACTGTAAGCTTCGTCCTTCATCCCAAATAGGAATGACAGCAACTTCTCTTTCCCGACGCCTCACTTGCCATTTACAGAACGGAGCCCCAAAGAAACATTTTTCAGATACACACTCTACCTTTTTGTCCAGGGAGATCTAAGTCGACAACACTCGGATCCTCGACTCTGTGAATGATAGCCACAGTTTGGATATTCTAGAGGCCTTTTATATTAAGGAGAAAGACCCCACCATGAATATACAAAATGGAATTACTTCACTGGCTCTGGCTACTCTACATGGACACTCATTCGCCATCACATACAACTCCAAAAGAAAAACGGACAGAATATCACCAAGTCAGCACCCAGACAATAGGCTCACTCTACAAGCAAAACCAGAAGTACAAGGGACAGATTCACACTGAGTCCACCTATGGACAAAATTTCCCACAAATTTACTGTAAACTCTCCCAATTGCTACTTTAGGTTGTATTTAACTTGTAACAGCTTTGATCCAAATACATCTTGTAATTGAAAATGCTCTAAGATGAGCAAAACGTCTTACGGTAGCATTTTATTCCACCTCCCCGATGAACCGAGATCTTTGATTAGAAAACTTGAGTCTATCAAAAAGAAGTTGATTCTACCCCAAGCTGCGGTCAAATTTAATTCAACATGTATAAAAGAAGAATTACTGCCCACTTTTACGAATATATATATATATATATATATATATATATATATATACATATATATATATGTATATATATATACATGAGAGAGTGATAGGTGGGGAAGGGTAAACGAAGATGGGCTATTATATATATATATACCCTTCCCCACCTATCACTCTCTCATTTGTCTTAAACAATTTATCAGTATATATATATATATATATATATATATATATATACATATATATGTATATATAAATATATATATGTATATATAATATATACATGTGTACACTTATACATATGATATATATATATATATATATATATATATATATATATATATATATGTGTGTGTGTGTGTGTATACATACACACACACACACACACACACATGTATATATATATATATATATGTATATATATATATATATTTCATATATATTTACACATATAAATGTATGTATATATATATATATTATATATATCTATATATATATGTATATATATATATATATATATATATATATATATATATATATATATATATATATATAGTCTTCAAACTACAACCCCTGGAAGACTCTAGTTCCACATATAACCACTACATCCCGACCACCGGAGAGAAGAAAGCTCTAGAAGTGCTACGAAGAGACCATTCTGTAGCAATACTTTCAAGCTATAAGGGCAGATCTTACGGTTGTGATGGACAAGGCTGAATACGACCAGAAAGCCTTGTCGATCCTACAAGACTCCCAAACATACAACACCATTCTTCACGACCCTAAAAAGAAATTTCAGATGAAGGTAGAGCGAGAACTGAAGGAACTAAGAGATAAACGTCTAATCACCGAAGATGACTAAAGAAAGATGAAGCCAGGGGATTCCATAATTCCTAAATTCTATGGATTTCCAAAGATACACAAAGACAACATCCCTTTACGACCCATCGTAGCCCTCAGAGGATCTCCTACTTATAACTTGGCTGCGAATCTTTCCAAACGTCTCAGACACCTGGTGACAAATTGCCCCCATATGCTGCTGAATTCAGAAGACTTCCTCAATAGAACGAAGGGGATCAAACTCAACCAAGGATATGCATGGTTTCCTTTGATGTCAAATCCATGTTACCCTCGATCTCTTAAGACTTGGCCAAAAGAGCATTATCTAAAACCATGGAAGAGACTTTAGATTTTTTAGAGAACGAGAAACCATCCTAGACAGAGCCCATGGGGCTTATCTCGATGTGCCTTGATTCAACCTCTTCCGCTTCCGGGATCACATGTACCACCAACGAAAAGGAACTTCTATGGGCTCACCTATTTCAGTTGTAGTGGCTGAAATTGTCATGGAGCAGTTCGAGGTAGACCTTCTGAGGACAGTAACCCCGTCCCTGAAATTATGGGTGAGGTATATTGATAACGTTTTCGCTATTATGTAAGGTAAAGTCATGGGCCCTTTCTTCATTAGGCTCAATAACTTAGAACCGGGCATCCAGTTCTCTATGGAATTGGAAGTTAATGTGGTACTTTTGTTCCTGGGCATCTTAGTTTCACGAAAAGGAGACCACCTCAATACCAGTGCATATAGAAATCCCACACACACAGACAGACTTCTAGACTTTGACAGCTACCACCCGGGCTGCCACAAGAGAAGCATAATCCGCATGTTATGGAACCGAGTAGACAAGATCTGCTCCATGACATATGAGGTGAGGGCGGAGAAAAGGCACTTACGTGACGTTTTCCTATACAGCGGTTATCCGAGTCGGACTGTGGGGAAATGGACGAGGACACGACGCACCGGGACGCAATCCCCTCGAACAGGACACAGGGTCACAATTCCGTTCATTAGAGGTGCATCAGAGGTAACGGCCAGGATACTCTGGGACAAGAATATATAGGTAGCACGTAAACCACGCAACACTCTGCTTCATAACCTAAACAGGGTCAAGAAATGGAAGCACCTACTCAGCAGGCAGGTGTAGTATATCGCATTAGCTGTTTGGATTGTGATGCAGATTACATAGAAACACAGAAAAAATTCGCCAATAGAATCAAAGATTATAAACGGGCAATTAAACGGAAAAATGCAGCATCAGCACTTTACAAACACATGAACGAACTACAGCACGACATTGACTGGGAAGGAGCAACAGTGGTACACAGATAACTCGAAGAAAAGGAGATTATCCTTAGAACCGTGGACGACAAAAAAAGTTAGCGTAAACAGGTGCATAGACTTAAATCCAATATACCTGGGCACTAGGAACATAAGGACAGACTCAACATAAAGTATCATCACTTTGAACAACTTGAGTGAGAGAGTACAGGGTGAACAAAGGTCACAGTGTGTATGAACGTGTTTTAATTTATTTCTTTTTTCGTGCAAGTGTGTAGTCCACTTTTTCACTTGTACAAGCTGCATTTTATTTTATTGTATTTATTTTTTGTAAATTGAAATATATATGAGATCCATTATGTACAATTGGGTATGTAAGGTTATCTCCAGTTGTCCGGTTCTCGTAGCGACTGGAGGAGGAGGCGGACCCGGACAGCTTCGGCAGCGCGGAAAACCTCTCCCACCTCCAACCACGGCCAATATATTAAGCTCTTTAATTCTAAGCCATCAACATCGGAAGAACCGTGGAGGCATGTACCAACATGCAGAAATTGAAACGTGGTACGCCCGAGGACTCGAACCTACGGTGGCAAGCATGTGACCAGTGCCGTAGTGACATAGACCAATACACCATCAAGAGAGATATAAGTTGAGCTAAACTTTTCTTATATATTTGTATGCATTGTGGTTGATAGAAATGTATCTATAGTCACACGAACCCATACAGTGTTGTACAAATACTTTTCCGCGTTCGTATACTTACCAATGTACTATCATAGTGGAAATGGGTTGAACGCAAACTTTCGTGTGTGTATGTAACTCGAGCATACAAGTATATATGAAAAGTTGAGTTCAACTTATATCTCTTGATGTTGTATTGGTCTATATCACTACGGCACTGGTCACGTGTTTGCCGCCGTTGGTTCGAGGCCTCGGGCGTACCACATTTTGATTTCTGCATGTGCCTCCACGGTTCTTCCGATCTTGATGGCTTAGAATTAAAGTGCATTCTGGTTGATAAATATATATATATATATATATATATATATATATATATATATATATATATATATACATGTATATATATATGTATATATATATATAAGATGTATATAAGATATATATATATATATAAGATATATATATATAATATATATATATATATATTACATATATATGTATATGTATATGTATATATATATACAAATATATATATATATACATATATTCTTATATATATGTATATATATATATATATATATATATATATATATGTGTGTGTGTGTGTGTGTGTGTGTGTGTGTGTGTGTGTGTGTGTATAAACATGTACTCGTATAGGGAAAGAGAGGAAACACCAGTCACAACTCGAAGGTTCTTGTGTCTAATGTTTCTATTCTCTTCCATGAATAGTGTTCAGGGGTATTTTGGTTACATACAGTGAACTCGTTTTGTGATCTAGGATGCAACCGGATGTGACGTATATTAAAACGGCGGAGGTTTCTATAGATGGAGGGGTGCAGGTTTGAGTATGGGTGTGGCTGAGGGGGAAGCGAGAGGAGCGGGAGGGGGAGGTGAGGGTGAGAGTGGGGGAGATTAGAGGAGCGGGGGGCGGAAGTGAGGGGTTGGATAGGGGGAATAAGAGAGGAGGTGGAAAGGGAGGAGAGAGCTGAGGGGTTCTAAAAATCTATTCTTGAAAGTAAAAATACGATTTTCGGTCCATGTGGTATAATCCAGCGGGCAGACAGATTAGAGATAAGGTTAAAGTTCAATTAGTAGGATCACTAGAAACTACCTATGATGTCATGTATAAAGAAATTTATGTCACGTTTCAGACCATAAATCGAACGTGTTCCTCATTGGAAGTTCCGCTGAGAAGTAGGCTTCCTCCAAGTGAGAATCTATTATTCGATGATATTACCAGTAGTAAATTACGATATCGGAGCACGACTGCCTGATGAAACGCAGCATAAAAAATGCAATAATCTGCGAGCCAGATTCTTCGAAGGAGATGTGACCCATTTTACAGTGGAAGTCATTGTGGTTGTAGAAGGAAAATGAAGAAAAAATAACAAAGAAATTAAAGATGGATAACCCTTGAAGACTATTATGACAAGAACAAATCAGTTGAGATGCTTAAGTGATGTTATTAGAAATAATAAATGATGACTTGTTGATAATGCCTGTATGCGACAAAGGAGTGGTGGGTGGAGTGAGATAGTGAGGCAGACCGAGATGAAAAATAGTCCCATTGTCCTTATAGGTTGATTAGAGTTGTCTGACGTTAACCAGAATAAGATCTTTAAACTAATCATAAAGGTTTAATGGACTAAGATATAGCTTCACATAGAACTACAGTAGATCTGGGTAAATCCCTTTGGAATGGACACTTCAGTGGTTCTCAACCTTTTAAGCTTTGAAGATCCCTTACATTGACGTGTATATTCAGAGGACCCCTTGATACGGGATTAGATATGATGTCACTAATTCTAAGCGCATAGCGATGAAAACATTATGATACATTATACAAAACATCGCCACGTTCTGAGAGATGCAACTATGGAAAGACTAGAAAAAGGGATGTCTCTATTAAGACACATTGTGTAATCATGAATTATATATATATAAAAAAAAAGAGCCGCGACCAGATTACCTATAACATGTTCAAATCACCGTCTTGCGGACCCTTTGATAGGTTTCTGCGGCCCCCTGGTTGAGATACAATGTGAAGGTGCAGAAGCTTTATAAAGATAGACAGGGCTACCCGTGACCCTATGGACTGATTGACTGAATAACTTGACTAAATGATTGATACATCAGTTGACTAGTTAATTGGTTGACTGTTGCTCATTTAACCGACATTGCAAACTCCCTTTAATAAGGTACTCTTTAGAAGTGATGGCAAATATCTTACGAGTTTGTCCAGGTCGGGGAAAGGGAAGGAGGGAGAGGAACAGGGAAAGAGAAGAGGGGTTAGGGGTGACGAGGGTTAAGGGCCTCTCATAGAGGTAAATCAAATTTTCTGGTCTTTGTCACAGCTGGATATGTAAACTATGCAGTTATATGTAAAAGAATAGTTTTTATTTTCGATTTGTCTATCTTTCTTGTTTTTCTTTTGTTTGTTTTTTTGTTTTTTGTTTTTGTGAGTTTTACTGTGCCCAATAATTCATCAATTGTCCTCAGCGTCCTTTTCAATGATATTTCATTAAACTTTATTCATTTTTTTTCAATCTATTTTCATCTCATCCTATCTGATCTGATCTCTGATCTTATCTAGTCTGGTCTTATCTTCTCTTCTTTTGTTTCATTTCATCTCGTTTCATTTTATTTGATTTTTAGTGTTTATTAAGGGCTGTTTTCTACGGGGTTTGTAGTACTTACGTGATACACTTCACCTCACCGCACTTCACCTCACTTCATCTCATTTCATTTCATTTCCGCTTTTACCTATCTAAAGATTACTTTCCACGGGGTCTGTATGTCTTAGATAATACACGATGCACCTGAGAAGGTCGTGAGCCATTTCTCAAGGGATGAACAATTACACTAGGGAATGCTCCCAAAGTGCTCAAACGTGACATCCCAGGAGTCCTTCGAGCAAGATCTGCGACGGAAACTGGTCTCCATTTTCTTTTTCATTTTCACGATATATATACATAATGTATATATATATATATGTATATATAAATATATATATATATACATATATATACCTACATATATATATATATATATATACATATATATATGTATATACATATATATATATATTTATATATATGTATATATCTATATATATATGTATATATATATATAAATATACATATATATATATTCACTATAAACCCACTATCGGAGAAATAATGACGGAAGTACAGGGAAACTGTATATTTCGACTACTATCTGTAGTCCTCTTCAGCAGAATGCTTACAAGAAGTTAAGGTACAAGTAAATATGAGGAAGTGAGGGGTACATAAAAGGGGATGGGGAAAGTGGGGGGGACTCAGGTTACATGCCCTTGAAATGGCTGGGTCAAGGAAGGACAGTTGGTGGTATTTTGTCCGACCGCTCTTGACATTATTTTGTTGACCGCTAACTTCGTAATACAATCTGGGGGCCACTGACCTTTTGAGGTATTAAAGTTAGGATAATGTTTTATTAGAGAAGATTCTACAATTTTCCAGTGTGATTTCAAAATAATTGATGTATTATCCCAATCTAATCTATGGTCTTTTTGGCTGGCATGAAGGAACACAGCGGAGTTAACTTGTCCATATTTTATGGAGTTTTTATGTTCCTTTAATCTTGTGGACAAATCCCCCCCCCATATATATATATATATATATATATATATATATATATATATATATATATATAATATATATATATATATATATATATATATATATATATATACGAGTGGAAGGGTGGTGAGCTAAACACAAAGAACAGTTGGAGTTTTATTCACTGACGTTTCGCCCTTACCAGGACATTCTCAAAGTACATACAGTTTTAGAAAATTAACAGCTTATATAATTCTAAGACTGTATGTACTTTGAGAATGTCCTGGTAAGGACGAAACGTCAGTGAATAAAACTCCAACTGTTCTTTGTGTTCAACTCACCACCCTTCCACTCATTTATCTTCCATACTTCAATATATATATATGTGTGTGTGTGTGTAAACATATATATTTATATATATATATATATATATACATATATATACCTATATATGTATATGCATATTATATATATATATATATATATATATATATATATATATACATACATATATATATATATATATATATATCTTCTTATTTCCTTTTCAGATCTATGATTTGTTTGAAATTTCAGATCTCAACACAAATGGCTGGACGTCTTACCTTATAGGAACGTGCCCAGCTAGCGGCACGCTACGAAGTTTGGAGATCCGTTGTTCAAGTGCAACGATGGTGGAGAACTACTAAAGGAAGACATGCTCATGTTGATGCTATGACGATCAAGAATTGACATGCAAAACTCATTACCACATTATCTATGGCTGATACTCGAAGAAGAGGTCGCTCTTCCAATTCCAGAGACCCGGAGGTAGTGAAAGTTGTTCAAGAAATGTTTATTCGTAGCCTGAAAAAGTCAGTTTGACAAGCAACAAGGGAAAGTGGGCTCTCCTTTCACTGTGCACGAAATGTGCTTAAAAATGAGCTTAAATGGCGTGCTTAGAAGCCGCATTACTATCAAACACTCTCTGCTGTAGATTGCGACTTTCGTGTGGAGTTTGGGGAGATGATGTTGGCTTGGTATGATGATTGGTCTGATCTCTTTAGAATATCCTCGTATTACCTCTGAAAAAATACAGAATCGGCCAAAGGTAACGGTATGGTGTGGAATGACTTCGGACAGGATTGTGGGTCTTTTTATCCTTCGAGATACCATGAACGCCGGAAGGTACCTCACTATGCTGAGAGATGAAATCTGGCCATTTATCAGTACTTGGGAGAATATTCAAGATTTGATTTTCATGCAAGATGGCCGCCTCTACACTTTACTATTGTTGTTCGTGAATGGCTGAATGCCCACTTCCCTGGGAGATGGATAGGTAGTCGTGGTCCACATGAGTGGCCAGCCAGAAGTTCTGACTTAACACCCTGCGACTTTTTTCTTTGGGGGTGGTTGGAAGAGCAAGTGTACCCTACCAGTTGATGCGGTTCCTAGTCGGCTTGAGAAGCTGGTGGCGAATGTTGGGGCCCATATCGAATTTTACATAAAACTCCATGCAATACTCATGTTCATTCATTGTAAGAATTATAGTTCAGAAATAAATTACAGTTTAAGTAACTGTAATTTATTTCTGAAGTATAATTCTTACAATAGGGAGTTACTTTTCAATCACCCTGTACATATGTATATATATATATATATATATATATATATATATATATATATATATATATATATATATATGTGTGTGTGTGTGTGTGTGTGTGTGTGTATGTGGATTATATATATATATATATATATATATATATATATATATATATATATATATATATATTTATATATATGTATATATATATATATATAAGTATATATATATGTATATTTATGTATATATATAAGTATATCTATATGTATATTTATGTATATATATATATATGTATATATATATACATATATATATGTGTATATATATATGTATATATATGTATATATATATATATATGTATATACAGTATATATATATATATATATATATATATATATATATTTCTAAATAGAAATGTAGTAGCACATTTGTAGATAACACACAGGAACCCACAGTCGGAGAAAGAATAAACTTCGAATAAAGAATAATCCTATATTTCTATCAACTGTAGCCCTCTTCAGTATATATATATATATATATATATATATATATATATATATATATATATATATATATATGAAGATAGGAGGGTGGTAAAGAAACACACAAGTCATGGATGAGTTCATTCCTCTAACGTTTATTGGAGGAGAACCCTTGCATACCCATGATGCGAGGACTTCCGAAAATGCATAAACCGGGTATGCCCATGAGACCAATAACATCAGGCATAGGTAGTGCGCCCCACAGATTAGACAAGAGACTTGCTAAGCCACTATCAAATGCATTAGGCTCAATCAGTCAAGCTCATCTGAAGAACTCCGCAGATTTAATAAATAGATTAAATAACGTTGATTTCAAAGATAAAGAAATGGCAAGCTTTGATGTAAAGGCCTTATTCACCTCCGTACCAAAAGAAGGAGCTATGGAAGCAGTAAAAGAGGCAGTAGACAAGATTAGTGAGAACGAACTACCAGTATCCAAGTCTGATTACATCAAGTTCATTTCATTGTGCGTCAGTTTTGATCCATTTACATTCAATGGAAGGTACATCGACAACATTAGGGACTGGCAGTGGGCTCCCCGCTCAGTGCCGTAATGGCTTCTTTGTTTATGGAATTGGTGGAAAGGGATGAATATATTAAAATAATGGGAAGAAACTCTACCTGGTGCCGCTACATTGATGATGCGATTTCCATTTACCCAAGAGGGGCGAATATAGATAACAAACTACGAAGACTGAACAACGTGCATGGAAATATACAATTCACGGTAGAAAAAGAAGAGGGAAGAAAATTACCATTTCTAGACACGATAATATGGAGGAGTAATGAAGGTCCAAAGTTTACTGTATACAGAAAACCTACGAACAAGGATGATTACATACACTATCTCCCTGCAAACAATGATAGGACAAAATCAGGCGTAATAATAGGATTCTTCTTGAGGGCATTAAGAATTTGCAGCCAGGAACATTTAGATAACGAGAATAAATACATTATGGATTCCTTCATTAAACTGGGTTACCCAAGGGGCTTAATATTAAAACTGAAACGCAAAGCAAAATAAATAACGAGACGGAAAAATGACAGGAGCGAAAGTACGGAAAGAGATACAAGGAAATTTCTAGTACTTCTGAATTAAAAAATGGCCAACAGTATTAACAAATTCTTACAAAAAGCAGGAATGAACATTGCCGTCACTTCAGGGCAGAAGATTAGAGATTTGGTCGGTCATAAAGGTGAGATCAGGTCTGATCAGGTCAACAAAGAAAGCACAGTATACAAAATTCCATGTGGTGATTGCCAACGAGCCTACAATGAAGAAACAAGTAAGGGGACACAACACAAATCAGATTTAAGACATCACAGAACATCAAATGCTATAGTAGTACACGCAGAGGAGTATGGACATCTACCAGACTGGAATAACATAAAAACAATCCACACAGGAATGAGCAAGAAAATCAGGAAAGCAATGGAAGCA
>NC_134796.1:16664220-16679220 GCF_046742065.1 Oratosquilla oratoria
TATATATATATGTACATATATATATATATGTATGTATTTACATATACATATATATATATATATATACATATAAATATATATATATGTATATATATATATATATATATATATATATATATATATATATATATATATATATATATATGAGGAAGCTTATGTTTGAGGGACTGAAAAAGAAATCCCTCGTCAGGAGAATGTTACAACGTGCAGATCATCGCTGTTCGTGTTGCATTTGCTAAATCGATAGTTCGACCGTGACTAAGCAACATGCTTCGTCCTTTAAGGCTCCCCGATCCTTTTCTTCTTCTCCTTCTCCTCCTCCTCCTCCTCCTCCTCCTCCTCCTCCCCTTCTTCTCCTTCTCCTCCTCTATCTCTACATCTTCCTCCTCCTACTCCTCCTCTTTCACTTTTTCCTCTTCCTCCTCCAATTCCTTACCCTCTTTCTCCTCCTTTCCCTTCTCCATACCCCTCCACTTCTTCCCAATCTTCCTCCTCCTTCTTCTTCTCCTCCATCTCCTCCTTCTCCATCACCTCTTCCTCCTCTTTCTCCTTTTCCACCTCCTCCACCACCTTTTCCTCTTTCACCTCTTCCTTCTTCTCTTTCTCCTCTTACTTCTCCCTCTCTTCATCCACTACTCATCCTACTTCTCTTGTTCTTCCTTCTTTCCCTTTTTCTCTTCCTTCCCCTCCTTCTTCTCCCTCTCCTCTTCTTTTTCCCATCCCTCCTCTTTTTCCTCGTCCTCATCTTTCTCCTGAAAAACTTTCTCGTCCTCTTCCTGCTTCTCATCACCATCCTCACCTCGATATTTTGAAAATTACATCCACCATTTTATTATTACTAAGCTTTCCGCTGCTATCTTATTTGTTATTATTGTTGCCCTTGTTATTGTTAGTAAAGTTATACGCGTCATCTTCACAATAGCTACCAAAATCATTAATCATCATCATCGTCTTCATTATCCTAATCCTCATTATAATCATTAGATTAAGGACATTTTCGAAGCTGTCACACAATGGGCTGTTATGAAGTAGACGTTGCTTAGGTTTGATAAGGTTACCTCTCAGAAATGAGGTTTTAGAATCCATAGTATGCAGATGTAATAGTTACGTATATTGTCAATGATAAAATTAGTTTTGTTCACGTAAATTTTATACGATTTTTAGCTTTTGTAACCGTGTTTTTTTGAGACATAAAAAGTTCGAACTTGGAACTATATCTATTTTTTCTATTTTATGTTAGGAGAAAATTTCTGAATATCATATTCAAATATAATATTTGTATCTATTTCATCACTTAATTCACTAAACACTCTTCATTGTGAATACGATTAACAATTCAATTGGAAGATTTATTGTACTGCACATGTAACAATACATCTTAATTTCACAGTATGGGTACTATAGGGATAATATTCAATGTTGATCTTCACACATTGGATTTTTGAGTTGTAATTCTGCATCACAAATGAAGGACCTCAGCAGCTAGTCCAACTATCGCGGACGTCAGTTACCTAATTTAGGCCACCTTTCAAGGCAAGAAGGATATTAACTGTCCGAGTTCAGTTTGGCGAGGCGACAGGTCTTTTGTTGGTGGCTGTACTAAGTATTCTCCTATACATTATGGCTGGAGTATATCTTAGGCTGAACAATGCCTTTATAAGATCTTTCGCTAGCTACCGAGATGGTGCCACGAAGATAAAGGAGATAGTCTGCTAGCTGCCATGATAAAAGGAAAAGTGATATTCGGTAAGATTGGAAAAGGATATAAGTAAAACAAAGAAAAACTAAATCTGGTCTCATTCTTCAGGATGAGGGGTTGGGAGAGTGAAGTCAATGACCAACGCTGATCATCTTACGGGAGTTGATTGCAATATATGGGTGGCCTCATGACAGCCCTTCCTTTTCAGACTAAATCAACTTAGTATTTGTAAAACATCAGAGTGGTGGATTTTATTCCTTGTACTGGATAACGTTAGTTTTTATTTGGCTCAGAGGAAGGATCCTTCTCTCTTAAGTGAAAGGTCATTTGACGTTAGGCCACAGGTTCTCATTTTCTTTTTTACTCTATTACCCCTTTCATGAATTCTCAACGTTCATTTGGCTCCTCTTTATGTTTTGTCCCGAGTCTCAACCATCCAAAAGAGGTAAGAAAAATAATGATAATAATGATGATAGTAAGAGTAAAATACTGATAAACTGACTATCATAACTATCTTAAAGTACTGATAACTGATAATTGATATACTGATAATCAATAACTGATAACTGATATAATACTGATAAATTGACTATCATAACTATCTTAAAAAACTGATAACTGATAACTGATGTGCTGATAACTTATAACTGATAACTGATATAATACTGATAAATTGACTATCATAACCATCTTAAAATACTGATAACTGATAACTGATATTATAAATATCTTAAAATACTGATAAATTGACTATCATAACTCTGCCAGGACAGAGTGATGCAAGCTTTCTTTTAAATTCAGATTTCTCAAATTATATAGATAATTTGTGCCAACAGGCGTCCCCCTCCCTAATTCTTGTCATAGTTCCCTTGCGGTAGTTCTACAAAGATGTATCACTATTGAAGACGCCATTTTAGTTGTTCACATGTCTCAGAATTCTTTTATTATTATTACATGCATGATGCTGACCTCCTTTTTCTTTGTTTTTTAGGTAGTCGGTGTTTTTTCTCTGTTTCTTTTGTTTGATTATGAAATTGACTTTTTTTGTGGTGTAATGATAAACTAATAATTTTCTTGCGCACTACGTAGACATAAGTTGTAATTGGAGGTGAATATTTAAATCATATTGTCACTGACTGAATAAAGACAAATAATGAGGAGATAAACCGGCAGTCCATAACAAGGCCATACTAAAAGAAGAAGAAAAAGGAAACTGAAAGGAGGAAAATGAAAAGGTGCCATTATAAATAACTTCTTGACATTACCAAGTGTTTTTCTCGTGATTTATATTTTGTGTGTTCTTGCTCGCTTCTTGGCGTTTTTCTTCGAATTTCCTTTGTCCATTTCACGAAATCATCACCACGATGGTGAGTGTACTGGCGCGTTGATGAAGCATTGCGGCATCGTGTGAAGGTTACAGAGTTGATACTGTTAGTTTGATTTATCACCACGACAATTTTGTTTTTATTTCAGTCAACTGCAGTGTTTGTATTTTTTTTTCACTAAACCAATGTAAAGACTAATAATCGCTATAAATTGTGTAATAATTTTGTTTATTGGTTTTGTGTTTAAGGAAGTTTATTTGAAAAAAAAGGGAAAAAAGAAATACATATTTTTTTTTACCTTGTTTCTGTATTATTTCTGTATTGAATAGAGCTTATCTGAAAAAATATCAAGCTTGTAAAAAAAAAAAAAAAAATCGCCATGATTGATGCTTACCTATATTGTGAAACAGGGTTATAAAAAGTTTCTTTCATTTATATTTTTATAAGAAACGAAATAAGTTTTAGCGCTGACTGATGTAAATTAGCACGAAACCACAGATAGATTTTTCATTTGCATATCTAACTCGTTTCAAAACAAGGTAACTTTACTTAGAGGTAGAGGGGTTCCTAGAAGTTTTCATGGATTGATTCGCACGTACGCATGTGTTTGTGTTTGTATTCAATTTAATTTAGTTTAATTTATTTATTGATTTATGTATCAACAGAACATTAAAATATATTTAGACATACTAATGAAATTCAACTCATGTGAGTGTTAAGGTATGCACATAATTAAAATGATACGAAATAGACAACGAATTATTCGGGAAAATGTTGACCAAAATGCATAATGGAAAGGACACTGATGTGAATATCTGTAATAACCTTGCATTATCAAAGTACGTTACACCTACCTCATAGAAAGCAAATAGGATACAAAGATTAGTAGCGCGATCTATTGACTTCAAGTATCCATCTATGTTCCAATTGCACAGATCACTGGTCCACCCACCTTTGAAATATACTATTTCATAATGATTCCCAGATCTCATTAAAGATATTGATAGATGGGAAGGAGTAAAGCGACGAGCCACAAAACTCGTAGTAAACATGAGAAACAAAACATACGAAAACCACTTAAATCTTTTCACGTTTTTCTGTTTTAAAAAGCAAGTGGAACTGACTGCAACCATTTGGTACTTTAAAGGGAATTGATGACAACAGAAATTGGAAATAAGAACACACTAAATACTAACAGAACAAGAAATAATGGCCTCAAACTGTAATGACGTAGATTTAATTTACGAGTAGGTAGAACATTTTTTGCCATCCACGAAGTTGTCAATGATCGGAATAACGTTCCAGTCGAGGCAATCATTGCAATGTAGACCCAAGTTTTATAATCGCCTGGATAGACATTCAAGTGCTTTATTTATTTACTTTTACTTATATTTGTATTAATTAATTAATTTACTAATTCATTTATTTTTTATTAATTATTTGTTTATTTATGTATCTATTTATCTATTTATTTATTTGTTTGTTTGTTTATTTGTTTATTATTTATCTATTTATCTATTTGTTTATTATTTATTCATTTATTTATCTATTTATTTAATTTTTCATATATTTTTATATCTATTTATTTACACATTTATCTATATTCATTTACTCATTTGTTTAATCATTTATATACATATTTATCAATTTACCTGTTCCTTTATATATCTATTAATCTATTCATTCATAAATTCCTTTATTTATCTATTTGATTATTTGTCTACCTACTTATCTATTCATATATTATTTATATACTTATCTATTTATCTATTTACTTTTTTACCTTTTGTACGTATGACTTTGCTATGGACTGAACAATTTCCTGTTGGCATGTTTTATCAATATAATTCGTAACTCGTTAACAGTGACAGAGTCAGTCACAAAATGAGAGGTAAACACAGACAGCGAGACACAGACAGACAGACAGACAAATAGAATGTGAACATACTACTTGTTACTGGTCTGTCTGTCTATGTCTCTTTGTGTTGCATTTGATGTTTCGTCCTCTGTTCTCAAAGGATACCATCATCATATACATTTTTTTTGTTTTTATTTATGAGACCTACTTTCACCGCTTGGTCGCGAGTCCTTCCCACGATTCTATCTCCCTTTCAACTGAGCTTCAAGTGCACTCCCACTTGTTTCTTAATTTCTCTGTCTGTCTGTCTGTCTGTCTGTCTGCCTATTTCTATCTATCTATCCCCCTCTCTATCTTTATCTTGATCTACTTATCTCTCTATATCTATCTATCTATCTATCTATATATCTATCTATCTATCTATCTATCTATCTCTCAGTCTCGTCCAAGCCTTAGCCTAGGACAAGAAACCCTACTGAGCGACCATGACACGTGCTAGAGAGCAAAAACCAGGAAAGTAACTACACGGTGCCCACACCTTAGTGATTTCGTGATTCTGTTGTGAAGAATGACTTCTAACTAAAGGAATTTACCTCTCCGGGTATGTCTTGGCTCTACCTTATTGTTTGTATGTCTTTGTTGTCAAATGCTTGCCCTGTTCGTTCATTAGGTCAAGATCTACCCGAACGATGCGTTAGACTGTCCCTTAACATGCAGTTAACAATCACGACTTTCAGATCCTTTATTCTTTTACTCTTCTGTTTTTTCAGTGGCTTTTATGGCTCCTCTTCATGTTAACCCTTTCAACACGGATCCTTGGTTTCAGCTGCATGAAATCGTCTGCTATTAGTTAGAAGAGGAGTGAAGAAATTAGTTGAGTCTTAGTCACTTCAGTAGGGAATCCTCAACGAATTGAAAACATGTAACTCTAGCCAGAATAAATCCTCTGAAGACGTTTTAGTAGCAAAGAGGATTGATTAAGATAACAGTAACACCTTCAGAAATAGATCTTGCCATGAAGCGAATAAAATCGTGTGGCGCTAGGTAGGACAAAGCCCTCAAGGAGCTCTGTTGAAGGGACGGGGTTTCATTTTCTTTACGTTACTCCATTTTCTCTTTCATTTCATTGTCTCTTCATTTGTCTTGTGTTCTTTTCTCAAATCATTGTTTCTTACACGCTTTCAGTTACAAGACCATTTTCACCCTGATACCGGCGGAGAAATATTATATGGGGAAAAAAAGTGAAGATTAATTTGGTCAGTTTAAAAACTCAATGCGGACTCCTGATGCTAGCCAGAAACAAAGAACAAAGTTGTGCCATTATGTTGGAGTGATTATTCTCTATTAGGATCCAGGTTAACATTTATTTTTTTCCATTTGGCTTTAGATAATTTGAAAAATTAAATTGCAAACACTGCCTCTGCAAAAGAGATATGGTCATCACTACGAGATTTTCAACATTAGTGGCCCTGGAGCAGACTTCTCATTAATACTCTATCAGCGTTTCTCTATCATTTTAAAGTTTTGTTTTATACATACTTTTATTCTTTTGTTCAACATATATTGACGATGCCTTAATAGACCTAAACATTCGGACAAAAGTTTTCTTTTTATCTGCGGCTTTCTGCGCGCAAGCACACGTACACACACACACACACACATATACGACTTGATGGCTCAGTTGGTAGAGTTCCTGGCAGCAACTACAGTGGTCCGAGTTCGAACCCCGCCCAGGCCTGAAATAATTTCAGTATCGCTGGGCTGCGAGTCGTTACTCCAACTCTCGTGGGCAGGGAGTTGTGTGTGGGTGCGCGTGTAAAGTCACAGCATTACCCATAGATCGGTCATATGAGCTCTGAGATCTCTTCCGGGAGGGAAATAGCTGTCCAATGCATTCTCCAAAACCATGGTGAATCACACACACACACACACACACACACACACACACACACACACACACACACACACACACACACACACACACACACACACACACACACACACACACACACACACACACACACACACACACACACACACACACACACACACACACACACACACACACACACACACACACGTATGCATAATCATTAACACCTACATATACAGTATATATATATATATATATATATATATGTATATATATATGTATATAACATATATATATACTGTAAATGTATATATATATATATATATATATATATATGTATATATATATGTATATAACATATATATATATACTGTAAATGTATACATATATATCCTGGTAGAGGCCCGTCCCTCCATTTACTGCCGTTACGTAGACGATATCTTCGTACGAGTAAGAGACGAGAGGGAACTTCAAAACCTGAAAACCCGCTTCATCAAAGCCTCAGGACTGAATTTCACCTACGAAGAAGCTAACAATGGACACCTCCCTTTCCTTGACATCCTCGTCACAGCACATCAGACAGGCTTCCTAACAACATTTTACACAAAACCAACAAACCCTGGACTCTACCTGAATGGAAAAAGTGAGTGCCCTTCCAGGTACTTACACACCACTATCGGCGCATATGTCAGAAGAGCACTTTCACACTGCTCCACATGGAGAAATACACACCAAGAACTGGAGAGACTAACTCATGTCCTGGTTAACAATGGATACACAAATTCAGACGTAACACACATCACAAAAAAGATCCTAGACAAATGGTACACAAAAGAAGATAACCCGACATCTAGCAACAAAAATTCCATCAAGTTATATTACAAGAATCACATGTCAACAGAATACAAAGCAGATGAAAAGATATTAAAAGAAATCATAAACAAGAACATACAGACAACAGACCCCGAAAAACAAATCCAACTCATCATCTATTACAATACTAAGAAAACAGCCCAATTGATTATCCGTAACCAACCCACCACCACAAAAACACCATTACAACAAGACCACGTTGTATACCAATATAAATGCAATAGTGAGGCGTGTGGATCTCACACTTACATTGGTATAACAACAACACAATTAACACGACGCCTAACATGCCACCTGTCCAACGGATCAATCAAGTCACACTATACCTCTTCCGACAACAAAGCACTCACAAGAAAAGACCTAGACAATAACACGACAATCATAGACAGGGAATCGGATCCCCGACGGCTACTGTTCCTGGAAGCCATATACATACAAGATAACCACCCTAACATCAACATCCATACCGAAGACCTGCGCGCCTTACCATCCATGAAGAGACTGAACACAGACAGAACCACTACACGCACTGGGAAAGGTCTCCCAGACCTCCAGTAACCCGGATCCCCTATTGGTCCTAGGCAACCAATCAGAGGAGACCCCTTCCTGCAGAAATCCTTATGATCCCAACTCCATTGTATAAATACGACATCCACAGACACTGCACATCAGATCGCCCGGTGGCAATAGCCCTCTTTTATACACTATCTTTTCATTTTCCTACAGACATTCTTCCCCTCCCACAAAACCCGATCCCGCGCAAGCGAGGTGGTCTTTTCTTGGAATCCAGAATCCAGATCGCCCAGAAGATGGAACCAGGAAGTTCCGAAACGTCGGCCACAATAGGACAACTACTAAGATACGTCAAATCTGAAGATAAAAAAATTGTGCGTTGCATCGAAGCTACACGCAATAAAATAATCAACAGTGAATCCTCTTTAGCCTTCAACCTCGTATGTTTACAAGAGAATATATATATATATACAGTATATATATATATATATATATCTATATATATATATATATATATATATATATATATATATATATATATATATATACACACAGGCGCCGACTTCTATGGGCGCTTGGCCTGCGGCGCTTCTCGCTTCACAAGAGGGCGCTTCGCTGTCCCAGTCCGGAAGGTGGTCATGTGTTTCTATGTGTCTTACTATAGAATTAGAAAGCCTGTGGGTTCTTACATATTTTTTATGTTCGTATAACCTTTTTCTAATCCACGACCTGTTTCCCCAAAATATGAAGATGGACAATTTTTACAAGGTATTTTGTATACAATACTATTTTCATTCGTATGGTTATTATAACTACCCGTAACCAAATGTCCCACTTTGCTACCTGATTTTCTAGCTATCTTAATACTTGCTTTTAAAAGGACGTTGTCTAGAGTTGAATTAATGTTGGAATTTGGGACTGTGATATATCTCATTTCTTTGCTGTAATTATTGATATCTTTACTCTTCTTATTTATTTCCTTAGCTTTCTTTTTTTATTTAAGTAGGAGACCTTTGGGATATCTTAATTTGCTGAAAGTTTTTGTGATGTGATCTAGTTTATCTTCTAAAATTTTTCACTACAGATGTGAAAAGCCCTGAGGAAGAAGCCAATTATTATAATTTCTTTGTCCTAATATTGTGTCCTGAATAAAAATGTATATAGCATTCTTTATTTGTGGGTTTGCGGTATATCGAAAACTTTACATTGCTGATTGTTCTGTGTATAACAGTGTCTAAAAATGGTAATTTTCTGTTGTTCTCTACTTCTGCCGTAAATTATATGTTACTATTTACGTTGTTTAATCTTCGTTGTTTATTGCTAATGTTAGTTTCTTTTGTTATTATTGTTATTGTACTGATGGTAATATTAGGATCGGCTCGTAGTTCTTTAGCAGCCTCAATGTGCTTCCTCTCCAGCACTTTACTTCTGAAGTTACCTCTGGTTTTGGAAGCTTCGCTAATGACTTCTGTTTTGAATAGAGATTCAACAGTGACTTTCTTCTGCTTAGCCAATTTTTCGATGTTATCAATAAGGATCTCATACTCAAGGTGTTTTTCATGTTTTTTTTTGGGGGGGGGGCTTCATGATATGACAGTTTAGTCCAAAATTGAGGAGTTGTTCTTGATCGGCGGTCAAGACCTTATCGGTGAGGTTTGTGTAGCCTTTTAAGGGATGGACATATTTAAGTTGTCCTCCATTGAGATGTACTAGCTTTTTCCGGTTACAATATATTAATGATATCTTGTTCATGAGAGTCCATCATTACCTTATAAGCGGATTCAGCTTTATTCTTGACTTCTTCGTTTATGTCACAGTTGTTCCATAGTCTTAAGGCTTCTTTGGCTTCTCCTTCCAGTTGTTTGGTTAGACATTTTAGTTATTCAATCCTTGTTCTCATAAGGTCTCTTCTTCCTTCTAGGGAGGGGCTGTTCTTTCCTCCTCTACCATTATTAACTGCCCTGTTGCCAGGAGTATTCTGTGTGTATGTGTATGTGTGTGTGTGTGTGTGTGTGTGTGTGTGTGTGTGTGTGTGTGTATGTGCGTGTGTGTGTGTGCGTACGTGTGCGTGTGTGTGCGTGTGCGTGTGTGTGTGCGTGTGCGTGTGTATGTGTGTGTGTGTGTGTGCGTGCGTGTGTGTGTGCGTGTGTGTGTGTGTGTGTGTGTGTGTGTGTGTGTGTGTGTGTGTGTGTGTGTGTGTGTGT
The DNA here is from genome assembly GCF_046742065.1 of Oratosquilla oratoria. Taxonomy (NCBI): domain Eukaryota; kingdom Metazoa; phylum Arthropoda; class Malacostraca; order Stomatopoda; family Squillidae; genus Oratosquilla; species Oratosquilla oratoria. The sequence goes on from NC_134796.1 coordinate 16,674,566, forward strand.
GTGTGTGTGTGTGTGTGTGTGTGTGTGTGTGTGTGTGTGTGTGTGTGTGTGTGTGTGTTTGTTATAACGTAAATTGGTAAAGAATAATTTTTTGTTAGGAGTAATCATATGTATGTTTCCAATAAGTAGCAAAGTGAATATGACATACAAATAAACTAATAATCAAATAAATTTCTCTAATTCGCAAGTGTGCTTACCATCTATAACTTATATTCTTTCTTAAGGCTTACTCCTCTGAAAGTAGTAGAGGAGCTGTTGGGAAACTCGGTAAATTTGTGAATCTGGATATTATAATTTTCTCGTTCCCGGCTAGCAATTCTATTCAAACGAGAGTACAATCATCTCATTCTGGCGTCGTAAGTTTAAAACCTGCCACAATGAGCTCTCGACGTTTGCATTACAGTCTAGCTATCGCCTGATTATCTTATTCAGCTGAGGGATGGGTTTCATAGAGCGGCGAAAACGTTTTTTCGCAATGAAAAACAATTTTCTTGAAAATGATCAATAAATTTACGAGAATTCAAAATTTGATTCTTTAATGATGTAATTCAATTATAAATAATAGGAATTCTTTTTCCAAATTGTTTTTGTAGAAATTTAGCTACAATTTACATATTTTCGTAGCTAGGAGTTTTTCCATAATGAAATGATATTTCTTCATAAATTTTCAATACTGATTCGATTTCGAGATTGGATGTTCGTGTTAGAGCATATTAAACGTAAAACATCAACGTTTGTATGATTCACAATTTTTAAAGCCTCATAAATAGGCGAAGAAACATACTTGTAAGCCTTTACACAAGTCGTGATTTTGAGAGATTCAGTAATGAGAAGAAGCTTCCTTTGGTTCTTGATGGTCTGTGGAAGTAACAGAGAGAATGTGGCTTATTCGAGGTGGCTGTGGGAGAGGTTCCTCACGGAAATATATCGATTTAAGCACCTTTCGAAGTGAAACCCATCCAAAGTACAAGCTTTCAATGACCCGAGCTCCACCTGAACTAACCTCGCCGTCGATTAGGTCAAGGTCGTCGACCTCCTCCTGTGAGACGCTAAAGATAAAAAAGACGCTAAGGTCGAAAAGGTCTTTTCGTTTGATGACCTTGCTCTTCTTACGTCGAAGCGACATACCGAAATCTGTAATTTTAACAGTTCATTTAATTGTATGTTTTTTCTTCAGTTTTAGCTCATTTCTATTTATTTACATTTTTCCCTTTTCAGCAAAGAATAGTGAATATCTTAAGACATTTTTAAAAACTTGCTAATGAAGAAATGAGAAACTATAAAATATGGTAGACCAAAACCAGAACTTTGCATCTTTTAAATGAGGCTGCGCCCCTGTGTTGATCTTATTTTCTTTTGTTTTTTCTTCAGTTTTAGGTAATTTCCATTTATTTACATTTTCCCCTTTCCAGCAATGAATAGTGAATATCTTAAGACATTTTCAAAACTAGCTTATGAAGAAAAGAGATAAATCATAAAAGATGATAGACCAAAACCAGAACTTAAGGACCTAAAACAACAGAAAGGCACAAAGAGCAATTTCAAATTGCTTGGTACAGGAAGAAAGAGTGGTTCTGCGGCCGTACTACATGAAAAAGGCTTTTTTGTTTCCCATGTTTGCTATTTTCTATATCTAGTGAAAGTCTGTGGGTAAAAGAAGGCAACTGTGATTTAACTAATTTGCTCGATGCTTTAAGTAAACACGAACGATCAGCAGCACATTATGGAAACCAAATATCATTGAAAATATTTGGATCTGCACGAGTCGACTTGCTCTTAGATAAAAAGAAGACTGTCAGCATTGAAATACACAATAAAAAGGTTGAAGAGAACAGAGATATATTAAAACAACTGATTTATGCTACCTGTTTTTTTATTAAATAATAATTTGCTTTTTGCGGAGATAATGAACAGAAATCATCGTTAAATCGTGGAAATATGTTGAGTTACTGAATTTACTGCAAAATTTGATGAAAATTTGGCACAATATTTACATAATTCATCAGTTTTTTTTCTGGTCTTCTAATAAGATACAAAATATCTTGATTGAAGCAGTAGGCACGATTATAGAAAACAATATTAAAGAAGAAATTGTAGAAGCCTCATTTATTGCCATAGAAGTGGATGAAACAACTGATATTTCATGTACAGCTCAGTGTTCTACAGTATTGAGGTATGTGTCGGATTCTGATATCAAATTATTTTTTTTTATAGGATTTGACATTCTTAAAAACAGAACTGTTGGGGGGTGTTACAGAGTGTATTTTTAATAATTTGGATAAATACAACAAAATTCATACTTGAATGTACAAGCTTTTTTAAGACCTGTGAGGAACTCGCCTCATTTTTCCATCACTCTGCAAAACGAACGCAGGTTCTTGATGAGATAGTGAGAAAACGCATTCCAAAGGCAGCACCAACAAGGTGGAGTTCGACTTCAAAACTAATCCAAACTATTTTACGATACCATTGTGACCTTTGGAAGCTCTTCAGCATTATAAACAATGTTCCTATATTGTGGGATCCAGATACTTTAGTGAGAAACAATGGGTTTTATGGGTGGCTAACAAAAGACTCAATATACTTTTTTATGGTTTACAATGAAGAAAGATTAGTAAAAGAGGTGTGGAATGCAGATGTGGAGGGGGTGAACATGAGGGAGCGACCTAGGATGAAATGGATGGATGGGGTAAAAGGGGCTTTGGGGAAGAGGGGAATGTCTGTTGAAGAAGGACGGTAGAGGACAGAAGACAGGGGTGAATGGAGAATGGTAGTATATGGATGATGTTGTGATCCATGAGGAGGAATGGGGGTGGGGTGGGGGGAGAGGGAGTATGTGTGAGAAAAATTTGACTCAGCCCGAAGTGATTTCTCCCCGTCATCTCCTTTTCTCCATGAGGGGACGGAGAGGGAGGGTCGCCGATTTAATGAAGCGGCCTTGCTGTGGATGTGCTGTGTCTTACGACACTTCTGACCCAGGGCAGTGGACAAGATGCAGGGATGACCCGTCACCCAGGAGGTGCTAAGATAAGAGGGAGGGAAGAGAGTGGAGGGGGGTGGGAGTTGATAGGGATGGAATAGATGGGAGTGGTTTTTATGCCTTTGTTTTTTGGTTACCTCACTTGTAAGGGGGAATAAAGCCTTTGGTATATGTATGTATGTATTTTTTTGTTATTGCGGTTATAATTGTTATAACTATTGTTATTGTTATTACTGTTATCATTGTTGTTATTGTTATTATTGTTATTATAGTTATTACAGTTATTATCGTTACTATCGTTATTGTCGCTATTATCGTTATTATAGTTATTATAGTTATTATTTTTATTATTGTTGTTATTGTTATTAGTTATTATTATTGTTATTATTATTGTTATTATTGCTATTATTGTTATTATTGTTATCATTGTAATTATTGTTATTATTGCTATTATTGTTATTATTGCTATTATTGTTATTGTTGTTGTTATTGTTATTATTGTTATTATTTTTATCATTGTTATTATTTATATATATATATGTATATATATATATATGTATATATATATATGTCTATATATATATACATATATATATATGTATATATATATGTATATATATATATGTATATATATATATATATACAATATATATATATATATATATATATATATATATATATGTATATATATATATTTCTTATTCGGTAATAATCATACTTTTCTAGTCGATCACTATTTTCCTTCGATAATATACAAGGTTTGTAAGTCCAATACCAGCCCGGGTGCCACTCTCGATAACCTATCCTAATGTCAGGTGGTATCGTCCGCACTTGTTGCAGGAGACGAACATTTAATTCATGAAATTATTCCCACTCCACTCAGACCACCTGTCCGGACGCTGGACAAAGTCAGGATTGTGCAGGCCAAACTGAATGTATATAAGTATAGAGTCACCCCACACACACTCAGTTTGGCCCACCTGCGATTGTTTGGGAAGCTTTAAGATGCGTGTGTGAGGGAGGGGAGGGTAAACAGACGGTGGCTGCCGGGCACTGCTATACAGGGTGCTGCTGTGCCTAGCTGCATTGCTTTTGAATCAGAATAAAAACCTGAATCTTAAGGTCTCTACCCATATAGCAATGAAAGGACTAATTATTTTTTTCTTTTAATATATTCTTTGTCGGTTGTTTCTTCATCTCAGATGACAAAAATCATCATGAATGAGCCAGAATAGAATTGATAAATAAATCATTGTAACGATGGCGTTCTTCAAGAATTTTCTTCCAGTAATTGCAGAATTTTTTTTTTTTTTTAGATTATGATAAGACTTCGTTCTAAACGGGTTTCAACTACCTCAGTCCCATCAACACAACGTTTATTTTATTTTACATATTATGTTCTGGTAGAATATCTGAATTGTTTCCATCTCATCAAGATCACTACAATTGAATGCAGTTTGCTTTGGCATCTGTAACCTTTATTCTACAGATTTCGCTCTCTCTGGCGATAGACGATTTTATTTAGATGCAAAATCTGGAAAGAAAATTGAGCCCAGCAATATCAATATATGAACGTTTTGTAATAAGTCTGTAGGCATTCTTGAATCGCTTCTTTGACCATACGCCCAATAGGTAGGTCACGTTATCAGGTATTCCAGACCTCATTCACCTGTAT
>NC_134796.1:16686720-16689220 GCF_046742065.1 Oratosquilla oratoria
GAGGCAAGAGAAGAAGCAACTCCACAAACAGCAAATGAGCAGTATCGCTTGTGGCATCAACGAGTACATCCCCAGAGGGTACCATGAGCTTATGTAAGACCTCTAATACCGTCAGCATGATAAGCACTTCGGGTATATCTTACAAAGGCAAAAGGCAGCAATAGTTGTCAGCATACTCAGTGCCGCAGATACTATCGACACAAGTAGCAATGCATTGGCCGTAAAGTTAGGCGTGTTGGAAATGCCCTCCCTCTTGCCATCAGCATAAGAGTGAGGGCAGATACGAGGAAAGGGAATTGAAAAAAGACCCGTATTTCATCCAATGATCCATGGGGGTTTGCTGTGAAAACGGAGCAGATTACAGGTTCTCCTGCAGGTCTGTTTGCTCAGCGGATCATTAGCTCACAGAGTGCGGGATCGCTTTGTTTACAAAGTCCATCTCCTTATTGGCCATGTATCATGGGTGGCGTTTTTATGTTCACGTGAGCAACAAGTGGCTAAGGATGATAAGTATAATAAGTGGGTACTGTAATTGCTAAATCGTCAATACTCCGGAACGAAGACTGGGAAGAAGAGGAAGCCGTGAGACTCAACCAAATGCGGGGCTAACTAAATCCACCAGTGGAGTGGATTTTTTTTTTTTTTTTGGGGTGGGTGGGTGGGTGGGGAGAGCTTGATTGTTCTCGTAAATTTTTTTCTACCAACAGCTGTAAATTTTTCGGTCTAGAATAATATTTCCCTTTTTGCGGAATTTAATCTGCTCACTGACAAGCACACACTTGGGTTCTTCATGGACATCTATTTGGCTTAGTATACTAATGATAACCTATTCTTTAGTTTCTCTTGTTTCATCTCTACGAGTTTTGAGTTAAATATAAACTTCAGATTCGATTTCATCTTGGTAAACCTCTTTTTTCAAGTAAGTACATATAGGTATTCTTTGGTCGAGCGGATTGGAACGTTAAAGAAGGAGGTTAAAGTGACGGCAGTTCGAACTCTGCCGCCAGCGAATAGGACCAAGAGCATGATTCATTACATTCTACCCTAAAAAGTCCTTTATAAGGGGCACCGTTCTAGCCTCCTGATAGGGAGTTTGTAATGCTAAGTCAAATCATCAAAATTATATGGGCTTGTTATTTGTTCACCAAACTATGCAATGTCCAAATTATCATACTGAAGAGCTTCAGACTGCGCAAGATTGTCCAAAAGGAAAAAATGCCGGTAAACAATAGTAAATTAGAACTTTAGAATGGAGCATACTATTTAAGTTTTACTTTGAATAATATAATTTTCCTTATCAGCTTTACCTACCTTCTTCCGTACATTCAAAAAGTGAACTATTCACTTTCTGTCTTTAGTTACTTAGAATGAGTTGTTCAGAATATAATTTACATCTCTGACTGTTCCTGAAATCCTGACACAGTTTTTATTCTTTGTGGTATCAATTTATGTTAGAAAAAATAACGTCTCAGTATACCCTCAATTTGAATCCTGCTTTGATTTAGTACATTTATGTTTTGCAGTACAATGACTACTGTTTCCGTTTCCGGAATGCTTCACATTCAGCCGGGCATTGCTTCATTATCTTTTAAGACTATCTCATCATGTGTTCCATGGAGCATTGTCAGGTTACGTACACTTGTTCTTATTTTCATATACAAACTACATAGCGACAGATATTCCTTCGTATAATCTAAGTTGACAACACCCTTATACATTTTATTTATTCAATTATTATTTCGTTTTGCGCAAAAATATATAAGGGCTTAGCTCCAGGATTCTTATTTGTGTTCCTTCACTTACATCAAACTCTGACAATGCAAGCTAGGGAGCTCTAATCAATTAGAGATTCAGCTCCTAAATATTCCTAATTGGTTTCTATAGAACGATCATTTCATCAGTGACACACAAATTTTTTGACACTAAGAATTTTCGGCTTAGCTCCCTTATAGTGAATATATATATATATATATATATATATATATATATATATATATATATAGATATATATACATATACATATATGTATATACATATATATATATATATACATATATATACGCTGAATTGAACACAACAGCATTTTCAGTTAATAATTTTCTTCTTAATATTTTCAATTTTCCTCACTAAAGTTCTAATATTGGGAGGATGAGCGGAAACGAACTTTCCAAAGTTCTCCATTTTAATTATTCGACGTTTCGACTGCAAAGAGTCATTATCAAGATACAAGAACAGTTAAGACAACACAATCTACAGATACGTTACATGGTCACAGGAAAAATTAGAATGCTACACTCTTAGGTCAATTCAAATTTTTCCTGTGACCATATAACGTATCTATAGATTGTGTTGCCTTAACTGTTCTTGTATCTTGATAATGACTCTTTGCAGTCGAAACGTCGAATAATTAAAATGGAGGACTTTGAAAGGTTCGTTTCCGCTCATCCTCCCAATATTAGAACTTTAGTGAGGAAACTTGAAAATATTAAGAAGAAAATTA